>NC_058403.1:21393456-21609313 GCF_002201575.2 Neomonachus schauinslandi | reverse complement strand
TTTCTTTCTTTCTTTCTTTCTTTCTTTCTTTCTTTCTTTCTTTCTTTTTCTTTCTTTCTCTTTCTTTCTTTCTTTCTTTCTTTCTTTTTCTTTCTCTTTCTTTCTTTCTTTCTTTCTTTCTTTCTTTCTTTCTTTCTTTCTTTCTTTCTTTCTTTCTCTTTCCTTCCTCCTTCCCTCCTTTCCTTTCCTTTCCTTTCCTTTCCTTTCCTTTCCTTTCCTTTCCTTTCCTTCCCTTTCCTTTCTTTCCTTCCCTCCTTCCTTCCTTCCCTCCTTTCCTATTCAGTCATTTATTTATTTCTGCATGGAATTATCCATATTTATTTTTTACCTTGGGCTATATCCAATACTACATTGTTTATTCCTGCTTGAATTGTTACAGATTTTACTATAGAAGTCTATTTGCTCCTGTGTCTCTTTGACATACATCTATCATTAAGTGTGTATTTTTTTTAAGCATTTTATTAGTTTCTGGCACTACAAGACACTCAAGGCTTGCTTTGTATATCTCCTGCCTCACTCTTAGGATCAGGCATTTTTTCCAAGGGGCCTGGCTTCTTTTACTAGAGAATGGTATTAGAAATCACAGTCTCATTTCTAAGTGTACTCACTGCTATTGGAGTGTTGTTGCTTCAACACCCTCTCAACTGAGAGAAGAAGGAACTCTATGTGTGAATACTAAACTGTACATATACATCTATAAATATTTATTTATTACATCGATAAATATTTAAATAACTAAATATATCTACTTCTACATGAGTTAATATGAATATATCTAACAACAGGCCATTGCTATATGGATTATTTTTGCTTCCTCTCCTATCGATCTGTAAACTTCCAGTCCAACTGTGAGAAACCTAAATAGCACCATCTGTCATTCCTTTACTGAATTGTTCTTTTCCACTTTTCACATACATCAGTATCAGAATTGTTAACCTAAATCCTCACGGCACAGCTTTAACAACTATGTACAGTTATGTACACAGTTTATGTATGTACATAGATTATGTACAGTTCTTTTTACCTTTAGTCTAACAGACTCTACTCATTTCCAGCTATTTAGGTCGACTTCCTTCCTCTCTACTTTCAATCAGACTGCACAGGCATTTGTAACACAGTTTGAAGACATTCTCCATTCCATCCCCAGGCCCCCTGGTATCCTAAATTATTATTATTATTTTTTTACGATTTGAATATAATAGATAAACTTTTCGTGCTGTAAAATTCTATGAGCTTTGCAAATACACAATGCCGTGTATCTACTATTTCAATATCATACAGAATAGTTTTATCATCCTGAAAATTCCTCCATGCTTCACCTAAACCCTTCCTCTTCACCCGAAACCATGGCAACTGCTGATTTTTATTCTATCTCCATAGCTTTGTCTTTTCCAAAATTTTATATAATTGGAGTCATACATTATGTAGCCTATTCAGACTGGTTTCTTTCACTTAGAAGTATGCATTAAAGATTCATTCATATCTCTCTGTGGCTTGATACTTCATTTAACTGCTGAATAATAGCCCATTGTGTGGATGTACCACAATTTCTTTATCTTCTCACCAACTGAAGAACATCTTGGTTGCTTCCAGTTTGGGTCTATTATGAATAAAATTGTAAACATTCACACACTGGTTTTTGTGTGGAGATTAGTTTTCAAATCAGTTAGGTAGATATTTAGAAGCACAATTACTGTAATGTAAGGTAAGACTATTTTCAAGAAAATGCCCTGACATTTTTCATTCCCACAAACACTGAATGAGAGTTCTGGTTGTTCTGCATCCTTGCCAGCAATTGTCCTTGTTGCTGTTGTCAGGTATTTGGATGTTGGTTATTCTACTACTTGTGTAGTCATAGTCCACTTTTGTTTTAATTAACAATACCCTAATAATAAGTGACACTTACCACTTTTTCATATGCATATTTGCCATCTGTATACATTCATTGATGAGGGGTATGTTCAGATTTTTGCCTATGTTTTAACTGGATTATGTATTAGTTTGCCAGGGCGATCATAACCATGTACTGCAGACTGAGTAACTTAAACAATTGACATTTATTTCTTCATGGTTCCAGAAGCTAGAAGTCCAATATCAAGGTGCTGGAAGGGTTGGTGTCATTCTGAGACTTCTCTCTTTGGCTTGTAGATGGCCATCTATTCTGTGTCTTCATTCGGTCTTCCCTCTGTGTGCCTGTGTCCTAATTTCCTCTTCTTGTAACAACACCTGTCATATTGGATTGGATCACCTAAGTGACCTCATTTTAACTTAATTACTTCTTTAAAGACCCTATCTCCAGATACAGTCACAATTTGAGGTCCTGGGAATTAGGACTTCAATATATGAAATTTGGGGGAGCCCTATGTAGCTTATGTATTTCTCCCATGTGCTATTTGGTAGTTTTTATTTTTTTATGTATTTGGTCCATTTCATCTAAACTATCAATTTATGGGCATAGAGTTGTTCATAGTATACTTTATTGTCTTTTTAATGTCCATGGGATCAGTACTGATGACTATTTCTGATATTGTTAATTTGTATCTTCTTCTTTCTTCCCCACTCCTACTCCTCCTCCTTCTTCTTTCTCCTCCTCATTCTCTTCTTCCTCCCTCCTTCTCTCCCTCCATATCTCATAACTGTCCCTTGTTTTGCTTAGCTGGTCTAGTATTTTATCCATTTTCATGATCATTTTATGGAACTAGCTTTTGATTTCATTTATTTTCTCTATTGATTTCTTGTTTTAGATTTAATTCATTTCTGCTCTGATTTTTATTATTTATTTCTTCTCCTTCACTTGAGCTTAAATTACTCTTCTTCTAATTTTATTTTTTACAACCTTTTAGAGATTTATTTATTTATTTTAGAGAGTGAGAGAGAATGGGGGAAGAGGCAGAGGGAGAGGGTGAGTACAGAGTCCCATGTGGCGCTTGATCCCAGGACCCTGAGATCATGACCTGAGATGAAATCAAGAGCCAGTGCTTAACTGACTGAGCTGCCCAGGTGCCCCATCTTTTTCTAGCTTTCTAACATGGAAGACTAGTTTATTGATTTTCAATTTTTTTCCAATATATGAATTTAATGCTATAAAGTTCCATCTCAACACTGCTTTTGTTGCATTTCACAAATTTTGATTTGTTTAATTTTCATTTTAATTCTAAATAAGTTTAATTTTTTTTAAGTGGGCTCTGTTCTGGGAGTGGACTATGTGGGACTTGAACTCATGACCCTGAGATCAAGACCTGAGCCAAAATGAAGAGATGCTAAGTGACTGACCCACCCACATGCCCCTAAATAAGTTTAATTTTTACTGAGACTTCTTTGTTCACCAATTTGTTATTTAGAAATGGATTGCCTACTTTTCAAATATTTGGGAATATTCCTTCTCTCCATTATTAAACTCTAGCTTAACTCCATTGTGTACTGAGAAATACTTTGAATGATTTTGCTTTATCTAAATTTAAGATGTTTTATTAAAAGCTGCAGAATTTGGTCTATCATTGTAAATGCTCCATTGGAGCTTGAGAAGAATGTGTATTCTGCTACTATTAGATGGAATAGTTTGTAAATATCAAGTAAATCAAGTTGATTGATAGTACTGTTCAGATCAACCATACCTTATTGATTAACTGTCTGATTGGCCTATCAATTACTGAAAGAAAGGTATTGAAGTCTTCAACTACAATTGTGTATTTCTCTTTTAGTCCTTCAGTTCTATTAGTTTTGTCTCAAATAATTTGGAACACACTTGTTAGGTACATACATATTTAAAATTGTTATGTTTTCTTGGAGAATTGATGTTTTTATAATCACCTTCTTTTTCTGAAGTCTGGTTTATCTGTAATTAATATAACTACTCCAGCTTTCTTTTGATTTGTGTTAACATCACACATCTTTCTCAAATTCTTAACTGTAAATCTGCATTTTTTATTGAATGTGGGCTTCTGATAAACAACACAGAGATGAGTCTTCTATTTTTTAATCCACTTTGACAAATTATGCCTTTTAATTGATTTAAAACGTTCTTTTATTTGTTTGTTCTTGCTTAAGACACCAGAAATTTATTCCGTCACAGTTCTGGGGCCTAGAAGAATAAAATCAAGATTTCATCAGGGCCATGATCCTTCTGAGACTCTGGAAAAATCTTCCCTTAACTTTTCCTTCCCATGGTGGCCTTCAATTCTTGATGTTCCTTGGCTTGCAGCTTCATCACTCCCATCTCTGCTTCTGTTGTCAGATGGTATTTTCTGCTTCTCATAAGGATGCAATCATATTGAATTAGGACCCACCTACCTTCCAAATAAAGGTATTTTCTAAACCATTTATATTTAAATTGATTATTGATAGAATTGAATCAATATCTATCAATTATTAAAATCCTCCATCTTGGTTACTGTGTGGCTCAGTCGGTTAAGTGTCCAACTCTTGATTTTGGCTCAGTCATAATCTCAGGGTCATGAGATTGAGCCTTGAGTTGGGCTCTCCACTCCCTCTGCCCCTCCCCCTGCCCATCCACACACTTTCTCTTTCTCAAATAAATAAATAAATTTAAAAAAAATCCCCCATCTTGTTCCTTATGACGTTGTTATTACTCATTTCACTTTTCCATATGCTATGTCCAATACATTGTTTGTTATTGCCGTAAAAAGTTATCTCTTAGGTAACTAATACGAAGAAAAATAAACTACTTTATCTTGCCTTCACTTATTCTTTCTCAGACACTCCTTCCTTTATGTAGATCTGAGTTAATTGCCTATATCATTTTCCTTCTCCATAAAGAACTTTTAACATTTCTTTCAGGGCAGGACTGCTGGAAATGAATTCATAAGGTTTTGCTTCTCTGACAAAGTTTTGTTTTACTCCTTCACTTTTGAAGGGCATTTTACTGGTTATAAGTCTGGAATAGTGTTTTGTTCTGTTTTTTTTTTCTGTCAACATTAAATTATTTCACTCCACTGTCTTTTTGCTTGCATGGTTTTGGATGAAAAGTCTGCCCTAATTCTTATCCTCTTTTCTCCCTTAGGTAAGGTGTTTTTTCCTCTGTCTTTTTTCAAGATTTTCTCTCTGTGGTTGATTCACTTCAGTTTGAATATTTGAGTATAATGTGCCTACGTCTAGTCTAGGGTTTTTTGTTTTGTTTTATTTTGTTTTGTTTTGCTGTTTACCCTATTTAGAATTCTCTGATTTTTCTGGACTTCTGATTTAGTATTTTTGATTAATTTTGGAAAGTTCTGAAATATTATAACTTTAAGTATATTTTCTTGTTCATTCTTTATTCTTCTAGTATTCCCATTATCCATTTATTACATCTTTTAAAAATGCCCCACTCTTACTGAATGCTTTGTTTCACTTTTTATTCTTTTTCTCTCTGAATTTAAATTTCAAAAGTTTTTATTGACATATCTCCAAAGTCACTGATTCTTTGCTTGACATTCCAAAAGTAATCCTTATTTCTTTTAGTATGTTTTTGATTTTCAGTGTTTACTTTTTATTTTCTACTAGAATTTCTATCTCTCTTTTCACATTACCTATCAGTTATTTCATCTTGTTTACATTTTTCAATAGTCTTAACATATTAAATCTATTTAAAATTTCTTGTCTGATAACCCCACCATTAGTCTCATATCTGAGTCTGGTCCTGGTGTTTGACTCTTTCTTTTTTTCTTTCTTTCTTTTCTTTGTTTCTTTAGACTGTGTTTTTATTGCCTTTAGCATGTCTTGTAAGTTTTTGTTGAAAGCCAAGCACGTTGTATCAGGTAACACGTACTGAGGTTAATAAGCTTTTTTGTTGCTGTAAAAATGTGATGACTTCAAGCTCTTTATATATTGGAGCTGAAACCAGAAGTCTTATATACGGAGCACAGAGCAGTGAACAAAATAGAAAAAGATCCCTAACCTTCAGGTATGCAGGGATAAATTATGTTACAGACATTTTCACATGTTATTTAGTTTTAAAACACCTACAAAAAATAGCAAAACTGAAACAAGACAAAACATTCTATTTTTTGTCAATCAATAAAGTGAATTGGCATATATTTATAACATGTCTAACTCAATTATTCTTGAAAGGTAAACTTGCCTAAATTTTCCTGTATGTGTGTGTGGATGTATCCCCTGACATTTATCTGTCGATTTCCATATAACAGCATTATATTGCCATCATAATACAATATATCTGATGACAATTTAATGTTGATAACTTTCTATCCAATGTGTCTTTTCTGTCCTCTAAAATTCTTAAATGTGATTATTTTATAGATATTACCTGAAGCAAAGTTTTGCAATCTTAATAGCATGAAATAAAGAGCAAGTCAAAAGTGAATGAAAGTTCAAAGAAGAAGAAAAATATATTTTGTGGGCGGGATGGTATGCAAAGTCTTTGAGAATTTGACTATCAAAATGATGCAGATATTGAGCTGTCCTTGAACCAGGAAGTGGGCTCTCACCAGATACCAAATTTGCTGACATCTTGACTTGGACTTCCCAGCTTTTGGAACTCCTTTGCATATGTATCTTGAAAGAAGTTGTGGCCGATGTCAAAGAGGCTACTGCCTAAGTTCTCCTGTAGGATTTTGATGGATTCTTGTCTCACATTGAGGTTTTTCATCCATTTTGAGTTTATCTTTGTGTATGGTGTTAGAGAATGGTCGAGTTTCGTTCTTCTGCATGTGGCTGTCCAATTTTCCCAGCACCATTTATTGAAGAGACTGTCTTTTATCCATTGCATATTTTTTCCTGCTTTGTCGAGGATTATTTGACCATAGAGTTGAGTGTCCATAACTGGACTCTCTATTCTGCAATAGTCAAACTGTGGAAAGAGCCGAGATGCCCTTCAACAAATGAATGGATAAAGAAGATGTGGTCCATATATACAATGGACTATTACTCAGCCATCAGAAAGGATGAATACCCAACTTTTACATCAACATGGATGGGACTGGGGGAGATTATGTTAAGTGAAATAAGTCAAGCAGAGAAAGTAAATTATCATATGGTTTCACTTATTTGTGGAACGTAAGGAATAGCATGGAGGACATTAGGAGAAGGAAGCAAAAAATCAAGGGGGGAAATCAGAGGGAGAGATGAACCATGAGAGACTATGGACTCTGAGAAACAAATTGAGGGTTTTAGAGGGGAGAGGAGTGAGGGGATGGGTTAGCCTGGTGATGGGTATTAAGGAGGGCACATACTGCATGGAGCACTGGGTGTTATATGAAAACAATGAATTGTGGATCACTACATCAAAAACTAATGATGTATTGTATGGTGACTAACATAACATAATAAAACAAAATTAAAAAAAATTCTCAACTGAAAAAAAAAATGAAAAGGAGAAATGTTAAGAAGCTTAAGCAAGTAAACACGGTGGTAAGAGGAAGCACCGGAGTTTCTACCCAGTTCTGACTGGTCTGTACTATTTCTAATATATCAGTGTTTTATTTTTTGTGTGCTTACAATAAATGTTAGTGTTTTCTAGGTAGAGAGTATCAGGGATATTGTTTTCAACAGTTTATGGAGGGTATGTTTGGTGCCTAGAACAAAATAAGAAACTAAGTGAATATTTGAAAAAATAAATACATCTGGCTAAAACTACCATGTAACTAATGAAGATATGAGACAAAGGGAGATGAGATATTTTATTAAAGGTCACTCACCTAGTTAGTGGAAAAAGGCACAAAAGTCCAATATCCTGTCTCCTAGATAAAGATTTTGTTTACCACTTACAACTTGTAAGCCTGATTCCAGAATATTCTCTCCTTACCTGGATCAGTACTAGCTCTCTGAAGTAGATGACTTTTCTTTCTCTCTCCCTCTAGTTTGGGATACAAATAGGTTGTTCTAAATAATCACACCTGAGGGTCAGCTAACACTCTATCCTTTTTTTTTTTTTAAGAGTTTATTTATTCATTTGAGAGAGAGAGACACAAGCAGGGGGAGGGGAGAGGGAGAAGCAGGCTTCCCGCGGAGCGGGGAGCCCAATGTGGGGCTCGATCCCAGGACCCTGAGATCATGACCTGAGCCGAAGGCAGACGCTTAACAACTGAGCCACCCAGGTGCCCTAACACTCTATCCTTAACAAGTTTTCACTCTGTCCTTAAAAAGAATTCACCCTTGGGCGCCGGGGTGGCTCAGTTGGTTAAGCGACTGCCTTCGGCTCAGGTCATGATCCTGGAGTCCCTGGATCGAGTCCCGCATCGGGCTCCCTGATCGGCAGGGAGTCTGCTTCTGCCTCTGACCCTACCCCCTCTCATGTGCTCTCTCTCATTCTCTCTCTCAAATAAATAAATAAAATCTTAAAAAAAGAATTCACCCTTGAATATATATGGATTTTTTGAGCTGATTTCTTTTTCTTTTTTTTTTTTTTTTTCTGTCTCTGATCTATAAAGGACCATATAAGTCTTCCCCATCTTGTTTTATAAGTTCAGCATCTCCCAATCTCTAGCAACTAAAATGGAACATGACCCAGACTGAACTCTTTTCAGGGCTGCCTTCATGGAGTGGGATTTGTGCTAGCCATGGGGTCCAGTGCTTGGTTTAATGTTCCACTGTTGCTGTCTTGAAATTTTTAATAAAATTTCCTTTTTTTAAAAAAATGATGCAGATATTAGTAGTTTTACTTCAGAATATGAAATTTGGGGAGATTTCAATTTTATTCATTCATTCTACAACTGTGTACTGAGCATCAGCTCTATAGTAGCCCCTTTATTAGCACTTTATATAAAGTGGTTTTAGTAAAAACCTATCAAGCTGACCACACTGTGACATCACAGGATAAGCTATCCATTGACTTTTCTTGCCCCATGATCCACTGCAAAATAATGTACAGACTTCAGTTATTAATAATGAATAAAAATATTTTACCAATGTGATATTATTTTAAAACAGTATATGACACACTTATGTCTACATTAATTTCTCATAAGTCATGTAAAATGATAGGATGTAAAACTATTTTTTATACTTTAAAAAATTACTTATGTACTAAGTATGACTTTGTTGAGCACATCACTTAACCTTTTAAAGCCTTTGCTATTCATCAGTGAAATGGGAATAAAGATGCCCTCCTCACAAGGTTTCATCAAGTAATCAATATAAATAATTTATGACCATTTGTTTACCAATAAAGCTTATAACAAATGGAATATGCTATATTCACCAATAAACATTTATGAATACTTTATAGATGAAATGTACCATCATTTGCTTTGAGAAATTGTGAAAATAAAATAAGCATGTTGCATAACCTCATGATTATATTTATAGGAAAGATAAAGCATACACATAAATAACTACAGTTTAAGGAAAGGAAGAAGAAACAATATTTTTTATTTATTTCTCTCTAAGGCCATAAATCAGGTCTATATTAGGAGGTAATGTACATAGAACCTTATTTAATCCACTCAAAAGCACTGTGACAGAAGAGTTTTTTATTTAATTTTTAAATAGAAAAGAAGCCTTGAAAAAAAAAATTTTGGCTTCCAAGGGAAAAAATATATCTAAATCAAAACACATTTTAATGTGCTTCAATTTAACATTGAAAAGTATTCCTTATTAGATGATCACTGTCAGGTGAACTTTCAATTTATTTTCTAGAGAACAGTTGGAGGAAAGATATGTCTGAAAAGCAAAATGTTTTCAAAGGTCATGAAAGAGAGAATGCTAACAAAAGGTAACAAGACATTCTCTTAGGGAGTACCTTTAATTTAATTTCTTAAAATACTCAGATTAAAAAGGAGCTCTTTTAACCTGGTTTTTGCCTGTAAAGACTGGTAGGGCCAACCTCTTCTAGTAGGTAACCAAGCAAAAGAAATTATTTAACATGCTATTTTTTCTTTTTTTTTATTATGTTATGTTAATCACTATACATCATTAGTTTTTGATGTAGTGTTCCATGATTCATTGTTTGCGATAACACCCAGTGCTCCATGCAGAACGTGCCCTCCTTAATACCCATCACCAGGCTAACCCATCCCCCACCCCCTCCCCTCTAGAACCCTCAGTTTGTTTTTCAGAGTCCATAGTCTCTCATGGTTCGTCTCCCCCTCCGATTTCCCCCCCTTCATTAGAACCTACAGTTTTGCCCTATGCTTTGGCATTTTATTTTCCTATTAATTTACCAAACCTTTAAATCTAACTACTCAGCACTGTAGCTAATGCACAGCCAGTAATATAAATATTCAATTTTTTGAAACTTTGACTCTCTGGCTGGAATTGGAGGTTATTTTAAATATAAATAAATACATGAAAAAAATAATATGCTGAAACAAAAGAACATGAACTACAGACAAAAGACAATGAACTACAAAATCACTCATTTCTATTATGTTCAAGCACAGGGTTCTTAAAAAAGCTAATCGTTATAATTAAGAGGGGAACATTTTCCGTTAGAGATCTTTGTGTTACCTAAATGACATAATAATATTAATGTAGGTTAATTATGTAAGGCATAATTTGAAAACTTACTGTTTTATATGCTCCTATATAATCTACAATGCCTTGATAAAAAGATGATGCCATATTTTTTTCATTACATCTGATTTTCCTCCTTTCCCTAGTTGTAGTTATGCCTCTTTGACCTAGAACAAGTAATCTCATATGTAGACACTTTGAATTCACAAAGTCCAAAGTCTGCACGATATATCAGAATCAGAGAGTACTTCAAATACTGATGAGGTCTGAACACAGACTTGCCATCCTCTTCCTGATCCTTTAATTCAACTAGTCTACATGGTTAAAGCACAGGAATAGAGCAGGGTGATAAGGAAAAAAAGAAAAACCAGTCAGTTTAGTAAAGTGGGTTATTTTCCCATTATATATATTTTTGTATCTGCACTGTTTCTTTTAACCCTTATAAGAACACAACATTAATTATCTCTGAAGGATTTATGTACTAACAATTTATATTTGGGAAAAAGATGATGCCCATAATTCTGTATCCATTATGATGAAATAACAGATTTAAAGTAAGAATAATAATGAATCCACCTTGATAAACATTTGGCTATCAGAATTGAATGGTAGAGTAAGAAAAACATATCATTATGATGAATAAAAATTTTAGGTACCATTTTCCAAAGATGTGAAGTGATATTTGAATACGACTTCCAGTACAAAAGATGATAGCACAAGCCATTGTGTTTTGTAGATAACATATAGCTAGGGCCTCTTTTGTTTTTGTTTTTGTTTTTCAGTTGTTCAACTTGTCTTTTAACTGTAATGTTTATAACATGTATATTTAATACATTTAAAATACAGTTGACCTTAAGTTTTCCATCTTGCTACTTGTTTTTGGTAAAGACCCAGGAGGAGCCCTATGTGGACTTTCCATAGCTCTTTTTCTGCCTGGCTGCTTATTTCCAGAATTCTGCCTTGCTACTTTCTGTGGTCTCAGCCTCCCTGAACTCTGACATCTTTTCTTCTATATAACAAAGCTGCTGGACTCAATTTGGGTCTCCTTCCTGAGCCAGTGTTCTGGAATAATGCCTCCAAGTAGAAATATATGGCAATTGTTGATTGCCATATTATACATATCATATATTTCCCCTTTCTCAGGACCCGCAGTTCTATGAAGCCTGTTGTCCAATGTCTAAAAATAGTTACTTTACATATGTGCTCCAGCTTTCTAGTTTTCTTTTTCTCTCTTCATTTTTAATGGAAGAAGTTTGTGGCTCAAAGTGTAAGTCCTTAAACCATTCTATGTCAGTATCAGTTGATGCTCTAAAACTTCAGAATAGAAAACTTCAGAAATTAGAAACCTATAACAAAAAAAAATTAAATATGGAAGATATGGTAGAATTTATTCTTCCCAACCCAATTCACATATGAGAACACATATCTAAAATCAAAGAAGTAAAGTAAAAGCTAAATAAGTCACAAAAATAGCCATGATTACGTTGGTGGTTGAGGAGATAATTGGCATCATCACTGTTAGATGACAGGAGAGGGAATGAGCACTGATTCTTATTTTCTTTGGCAATCTTGAATTTTGTCAATGCATTGACTTTTTTCTTTTTAAGATTTTACTTACTTACTTGAGAGAGAGAGAAAGCACAAGTTGGGGAAGGGGCAGAGAGAGAGGGAGAAGCAGATTCCCTGCTGAGCCGGAAGACAGGTACTGAGCTAGATCCCAGGACCTGGAGAACATGACCTGAGATCAAGGCAGAAGCTTGACTGACAGAGCCACCCAGGCACCCCATGTAATGACCTTTTGTATGTGAATTTCTGACTTCCTTTAAGCATTCATTGGCTGCTGAAGCCAATCCCTCCGTTCTACTTATTTTTTAGTAGATCTGGGAGACAAGTTAGTCTTAAGGCAATCAATGTAATTTTATATATCTTTAAAACATACTAACTGCCTTACAAGAATAGTTATAGCACGTTCCATTTCCCTTTGGGAAAAAAACTCCTAACAAACTTACCTACTTGTGGATAACTACTATACATTTTGGAATAAAATACAAAAAGAAAGAAAAGAAAGAAAAGAAAGAAGGAAGGAAGGAAGGAAAGAACTACCTGAGTAGGGATAATTTGAAGGATTGTTAAAACTTTGCAGAACAGACTGGCACAGAGAGAATTTCACATTTTTGTGGCTTTGCCTTCATGTCTGAATATCTTGGTATGGGGCAGTTCAGCTAAAACATCTAGAGAAACTCCACTGCATTTTGGTCACTGGAAGTGGCAGAAAGAAACTGAAGCAATAAGTGATGCTGGAATGTGAGGGGAGCTATCCTAGAAAGGAGACAGTAATAAAAAGGAGATCTCAAATCTGTCTATTAGAAATGTCTTAATCTCTGGATGATCCCTGAACCACATATAGGCATGATAAGCAAAAAACAGTCTGCACTGAGATCTGACTTGTCACTCATCACAGGCAAGACAAAGTATACATTTCATGTAAGTAAATTAATACCCACTAAAACAAATATATCAGCTTTTTCAGAGGAATATAAAAGAACCCAGTTCTCACAACATAATATTCACAATGTCCAGAATGCAATCCTAGCTTCAGCAGATTACAAAATAAATAAAAGCCATCCAAATCAGCAAGGAAGAAGGCAAACTTCCACTATTCTCAGGCATCATAATACTCTTATGGAGAAAACCCAAAAGACTCCACCAAAAAAATTCTAGAATGATACATGAATTCATTAAAGTCACAGGACACAAAATTAATGTATCAAAATCTGTTGCATTTCTATACACCAATAATGAAGCAGCAGAAAGAGAAGTCAAGGAATCGATTCCATTTACAATTGCACCAAAAACAATAAGATACCTAGGAATAAACCTATCAAGAGGTAAAAGATCTGTATTCTGAAAACTACAGAACACTTATGAAAGAAATTGAAGATAGTACAAAGAAATGGAGAAACATTCCATGCTCATGGATTGCAAGAACAAATATTGTTAAAATGTCTATACTACCCAAAGCAATCTACACACTTAATGCAATCCCCATCAAAATACCACCAGCATTTTTCATAGAGCTAAAACAAACAATCCTAAGATCTGTATGGAACCACAAAACCACCCCAAAAAGCCAAAGCAATCTTAAAAAAGAAAAGAAAGCTGGAAGCATCACAACTCTGGATTTCAAGTTATATTACAAAGCTCTAGTGATCAAGAAAACATGGTACTGGCATAAAAACAGGCACATAGATCAAAGGAACAGAATAGAAAACCAAAAAATGGACCCTCAATTCTTGGTCAACTCATCTTCGACAAAACAGAAAAGAGCATCCAATGGAAAAAAGACAGTCTCTTCAACAAATGGTATTGGGAAAACTGGACAGCAACATGCAAAAAAAATGAAACTGGACCACTTTCTTATACCATACACAAAAATAAATTCAAAATGGATGAAAGACCTAAATGTGAGACTAGAGATCATCAAAATCCTAAAAGAAATCATAGGCAGTATCCTCTTTGAGATCACCCATAGCAACGTCTTACTAGATATGTCTCCTGAGACAAGGAAAACAAAAGCTAAAATAAACTATTGGGATTTCATCAAGATAAAATGCTTCTGCACAGCGAAGGAAATAATCAACAAAACTAAAAGGCAACCTACAGAATGGGAGAAGATATTTGCAAGGGACATGTCTGATAAGTGTTAGTATCAAAAATCTATAAAGAACTTATCAAACTCAACACCCAAAAACCAAATAATCCATTTTAGAAATGGGCAGAAGACATGAATTGACATTTTTCCAAAGAAGGCCTCCAGATGGCCAACAGACAGATGAAAAGATGTTCACATCACTCATCATCAGAGAAATACAAATCAAAACTACAATGAGATATCACCTCAAACCTGTCAGAATGGCTAAAATTAACACAAGAAATAACAGATGTTGCCGAGTGTGTGGAGAAAGGGCAAGCTTTCACACTGTTGTTGGGTATGCACACTGGTGCAGCCACTCTGGAAAACAATATAGAAGTTCCTCAGAAAGTTAAAAATAGAACTACCCTAGGACCTAGCAATTGCACTACTAGGTATTTACCAAAGGATACAAAAATACTGATTCCAAGGAACACATGCACCCTGATGTTTATAGCAACATTATCAACAACAGCCAAATTATGGAAAGAGCCCAAATATCCATTAACTGATGAATGCATAAAGATGTGGTGTATACACACACACACACACACACACACAATGGGATATTACTCAGCCATAAAAAGGAATGAAGTCTTGCCATTTGCAATGACATGGATAGTGCTAGAACATATTACGCTAAGTGAAGTTAGAGAAAGACAAATACCATATGATCACTCATATGTGGAATTTGAGAAACAAAACAGATGAACATAGGGGTAAAAAAAAGAGAGAGGCAAACCAAGAAACAGACTCTTAACTATAGAGAACAAACTGATGGTTGCTGGTGGTGAGGTGGGCAGGGGAATGGGCTAAGTGGATGATGAGTACTAAGGAGGGCAATTGTGATGAGCACTGAGTGTTGTATGTGAGTGATGAATCACTAAATTCTACACCTGAAACTAACATTACTCTCTGTCACCTACCTGGAATTAGAAAAAAAAAAAAACTTGAAATGACAACAAACAAACAAATAACAAAAACAAAGCTATTCAAATATCAAGAGGATGAAAATCATTAGGCATCATGGAAATTCAAATTGAAATTACAATAAGGTGTCAATATACATACATCAGAATGGCTAAAATTTATATGACTAATTTTGTGTTGATAAAGATTTGTAATCCAAAATTCTACTGGTTAGTATAAAAAATATTTCACTTTGGAAAACTATTTTGGAAATTATTTACTTCTTAAAGTTACTCTCTATACAATGTTGTCTTTCCATGCCAAGGCATATAACCAAGAGAAATAACAGCACGTATTTACACACAAAAATTTGTATACATATGTTCATGGGACTTTTATTAAAATTTATTTAAAATTAACCCCAAACTGGAACCTACCCATAAATCCATCAACATGTATGTTTGTCATATTCATATAATTTAATACTATTCAGCAATACAAAGGATTAAAATACTACTGGTAAGTACACAACATGGATGAATCTCAAAGTTATTTTGCTGAGTAAACTTAGTCAAACACAAAACAGTATACAGTGTAGGACTTAAAATGAAAACAAATCACTTGTGGCTGCCTCAGTCTAAAGTCAGGGGTAGAAATCAGCTTACAAAGGGGCACAAAAGTCTTTTGGGAATTGTGAAAATGTTCTGGATCTTAATTATGACAGTGACTTTATGGATATATATGTATGTCAAAACTAATCAAAGTGGATGCTTTAAATAGATACAATTTATTATATTTGATTTACTAAAACAAAGTGAGGAATAAACATTCATGTTAGGTTAAACTGTTATTTATTTCATTGTTTCAACCTAGAAACGCCTTAAAGTAATAAAATGTTCAGACCCTTTGTAAAGGGGCTTCTGATGTCACAGTGATTTTGTTATTTTATCTTTCCTGAACCTCATGCAACCTTTTCATAAGAGAAAGGAAATTGTGTACATGTTACTTTAAAAGCTTCTTCAAGGTCACATTATAATATTAGGAGTAAAAATTAATCACGTACCTTAAATCTGATCATGAATAAATGTCAAGCAAAGTAAAATTGAGATATGTCAGCAATTTAACTTAAATTGTACGGAGGAAAATGTTATTTGTGTTATGCTTATATGTATATATTTTTGTACATGTGAAAAATTTTCAAAATTAGAAAAAGAAATGTAAACAAAATAAAAAATCAGTCATATTAGGAATAAGAATCATGTACATTTTTAGGATATGATGCCATTACAATTTGAGATTTTTGTCTTTTAAATGAATAAAGTTATATATGAACATTGCATTTGACAGGACAAGAATAGATACTGAATATGAAACTAGAGTAATTATATTTTTTGGCAGGAATCAATTTTGTGCAACATCGTTTTAAACAAGTTATATTAAAACTTCCATTTTAACTATCAGTTGTATTTTATTCTATTTATTTTTTATTATTTTTTAAAGATTATTTATTTGAGAGTAGGGGGGAGGGACAAGAGAGAAAAAGTCCTCAAGCAGACTACCCACTGAGGGTAGAGTCCACCTTGGGGCTCGATCCCAGGACTCTGAGATCATGACCTGAGCCCAAATGAAGAGTCAGATGCTTAACTGACTGAGCCACTCAGGCACCCCTCAATTGTATTTTAATTAATTAAGTAATTAATTTGTTAAAGTTTTTTTTTTTTTTTTTTTGAGAGAGAGATAATGCTTTGAGGGGAGAGGCAGAGGGAGAGAGAGACTCTCAAGCAAATTCTGTGCTGAGCACAGAGCCCAACTCAGGGCTCGGTCTCAACCACCTGGTGATCATGACCTAAGACAAAACAAAGAGTGGGACACCCAACTGACTGTGCCACCCAGGTGCCCCTTGACTGTATTTTAAAGACGTGATTTATAAAAGATGAAATATATTCTCTTTAAGTAGGGAAGTTTTCATGAAATTTCCTTAGGGATTTAAAAAATATTTACATTTTTATCTCAGTTGTCTGTATTCATTTCTCTTCTTTACTTTATGTGGGGTCAGTTTTTATAGAGGAACTACTGACTTGGTTTATTTTGTTCCCATGCTGTAGAAGAAAATATCTCATAGCAAGTCTCTCTAATACACATGATAGATATGATTGCTCTACCTGATGAGTGTTACTTAATAAAATATTGTAGTGATTTTCTATATGATTATCAGGGGTCATCAAAATTTCAGCCTTTTATCATGATTTGTCCTTTATGTTTTGACTATTCTTTATACTTTTTAGAAAACCTATTGTATATATTGTATATAATATGTCTATACTCATGTATGTATATATGTGTTTGTATACATATATACAAATCATTGACTATATGTCTCTAAATAAAAACTTCATCACTGAACAGGAATGAAGTATGTCACATAGAAACATCCATGTTATGAAGAAAGAGGGCCTCTGACCTGGATGGGAACCTTTGGGACATATTGGTGGTGAAGTGGCAGGGAGCAGAGTGGGCCAACATGCAAACCCAACCCTGGAAATTATTACTCAGGGGTTATTGGCAAATAACCAATAACCAATAATTTATTTCTTCTTTCATTTTTGTTGACCTGTTAAATATAGAAAATGCCAAATTTGAAACTTGTGGTAAATAGTAAAGATAACAAATGTAAAATGGAGTTGATAAACTATAATTTTCACTATTCAGATTACTATACATGGAGAAGAAAAGACTCTGGCCTCCTTACCCTTCAATTCTGTGGTAAATATAGTTTTAATTAGAGGATCACTACAGCTGTTTCCCAAGCTGAATAAAGGCCAGTGATCTACACTCAATATCTTTCTTCTTCTTCCTCCTCCTCCCCTTCTTCCTCTCCTTCCTTCCCCCTCTCCCCCTCCTCTCCCTCTCCTCCCCCTCTCCTCCCCTCCTCTCCTCTCCTCTCCTCTTCCTCCTCCTCCTCCTCCTCCTTCTTCTTCTTCTTCTTCTTCTTCTTCTTCTTCTTCTCCTCCTCCTCCTTCTTTCTTCTTTCTTCTTTCTCCTCCTTCTCCTTCTCCTTCTCCTTCTCCTTCTCCTTCTTCTTCTTCTTCTTCTTCTCCAACCGACAAACTAATAGGAGAGGAGAGAACCCTGCACAAACCACACAGTCTGGTTGCATTAGCACTCTTTGTTCTAATTTGTTTCATGCTTCTGTTCCTGTTTCTTTTTTTTTTTTTTTATAATAGGATATAACAACATACTCACCTTGTTCAAGTAAGAATATCCTCTTTACCTCTATGAATCTTGGACATCACTACCAAAGTAGGTATGTTGAAAGGAAAACAAAACACCATTACATGAGAAGATAATTGAATCTTACAAACATTTTGGAATAGTAAGTTTAAGAATAGTAATTCTATAAATGATAGAAAAAAATCCACCAGTAAAATTCTTAATAAACCTTAACTTTCATTGATTTAATTTTCACTGATACTAGAAGTACAATTTACTTAAAAGTTTATTTGGGACTATAAGTTAAGGGACAGGAACACATGTAGTTTCTGGAAACTCAAATACTTATTGACTAGTTAAAGAAATTACTTCATCTACATTTAGACAAGGGAATAAGTAGCAAAATATCTTTAACAATGGGGAGGTAATCAATCAATGGGATTTAAAAAATGATTAAATATAAAATTTGAACAAATTTAATATATATTTTAGGTGGTTATTAATTAAAACATAGGATATTTGAGATATTTTGACATAGAAACAGCTTAATATAACAAAATGAAATGTAGTCATTAAAAACAATACTGAAAATTATCCCCTTGGCACTTAAAAAGATTCTGGATCTCCAGCTGATTAGAACTAATGCAAAATGCATTAGTGTTTAGTGGCAGACATTTCAGAGTGCTTTTATCAAGAGGTCCAAACAAACTCAGTGGGTCATAATGTCAAATCAGTGGAATAATTCATGAATCAGCTCATCCTCTAACTTATTTTTACTTGCCAAATAATTGGTCCTAACCCTTAGTAAGCCTATCTTAGAAATTAGAGTTTTACAAATGTGAAAACTGTGTTTTTGTTGTTTCTAAAATAGCATGTTTTTGAAGTTGTTAAAGAATAGAGATTTCTCATTTTTATCCTTATTTTTGAAGATTGACATTTTTAGGACATATTCTCTCACATTCATTGTTTGTCTGCCTCTCTCTTTCTCTCTGGCTCCCTCCATTTCCCACTACCCCCATCCCCAAATATAAATATATGAGATTTCCCCCCCTTTTTCTTGCTTAGAAAGCAAGGAAACTAAAACTAATAGCTAATACTAAACTAAAATATAAATAAATTTGCAAAGCAAGATAAAAAATGCACTTTACCATATGCAAAGTGACTTTTAAGTTCAGTTGTTGTGACAACAAAACACAGTAAGTTTATCTTTGTATTGATCATGTACCAATATATGCAGAGGCATACATTTCAGACAAAGATTCAGTTTTTCAATAGATTCAAATGCTATGAGTGACTATCAGGAAGTCGAAGACTGGCCAATGAAATATATCACTACTAATGGCAAGCAATTCCAATGCTCTTAAAAACTGTCAAGGAGTATCCTGAAATTCTATGTAAGTTCCAGGTGAGAGTTGGATTTTGCTGTATTGGTAACATTACATTATGTTGTCAATTATGTTTGACAACATAATTCATGATTAAGTGCCCCTCTTATAAACTAATATTAGAAGGTATTAAAAAAAAACAACCAAATAAACAAAGAAATTTAGAGTTTACTAAAATCATCTTGTTATCTGAGAATTTTTGGCCATAAATCAAAATAACTCTCTTCTCTTGCCAGATCCCCAATTAGTTAAAAGAGTTTTAAAATAAATTTTTGAGGGCGCCTGGGTGGCTCAGTTGGTTAAGCGACTGCCTTCGGCTCAGGTCATGATCCTGGAGTCCCGGGATCGAGCCCCTCATCGGGCTCCCTGCTCAGTGGAGAGTCTGCTTCTCCCTCTGACCCTCCTCCCTCTCATGCTCTCTGTCTCTCATTCTCTCTCTCGCAAATAAATAAAATCTTAAAAATAAATAAATAAATAAATTTTTGATAGAAAAGGTTTGATAAAAAAGTTTCAGAACTGTAAGGAACAGAGGTAGTCAATAGAACATTTCTGTTTTCTGTATCAAATTACTATAATAATTAAGAATCAGGTATTATTATATAATTGTAAGACTTCTGCAGGTAGTCAGTAAATTATTTTGAATTGCTACAAAGGAATCAGGAGAACTGGTACCTCCCTATTTCCAACAGTCTTATAAATGGCAGGTAGATCCTTAGAGATCAAGTATCAAGAGTATATATTTGCCTCTTTCTTTTCTACCTCAAGAAGACTTTCTACCTCCCTTTTTTATACACAAAGAGGGTTGGTGGTGTTGATACCTAAACCATATATAATTACATTCTCACTTAAGCTAAAGAGAGATATGATTTTTTTTTCTATTCTATCAAAGACATTATAAAGTAACAAACATGCAACCATTTTAATGATGTGGAAATTTATAAATATTGAGAACAATAAATGCTTTGGACTTATCCCATTATGTAATATTTATAATATGCCTGATACAGTATTGCTCTAGGACTTTCAGTAACATACTCTTCTAGATATAGGTGGCCACATTTATCTGTTCAATGGATGAAAGATGTATAAACTCATGGTGAATGATGGGTGTGTAATCCTGAGGCCTGAATGCCTGTGGGCCCCATACATCATTACCTCAATCAAGAAGATTGGGAGCCTAGGCTACAACCACTAAAGATTAACAAAATTTCCAGTATCTTTTCATTGAGTTACATTAATGCAGTGGTTTACATTTGTTATTTCCAATATTTCAAATAAGACCCTGTAACATGTAAGGAACTTCCAAAATTACATTACTGTTGTTGATAAATATATTGCTTTATATTTATTTATCATTATGCTCATCTTTACCTTTTTTAGACTCTCACATTCTAGAAAGTGTGTAGTCACCTTAGAGCTTAGTTAATGCCAGTGACAAAGAACGAATTCAATAGATTTGGGTTGAAAGGCTGAACAACTATATTTTGATGGTGCCCACACAGCTTGGTCAGATATATTAATTTATCCATGCTCTCATAATAATTATAATCATGATTACTAGACCACCAAGTGTTGAATATTATTATCCAGATATAAAAATTACCGGACCACTAAGTATTTAAAGATATTATCCAATATAAAAATTAATTTACTGAGAAATTATTTGGATTTGCATTAATATGTTTAATACAATTATTGTATAAGTGACTCCATCTTTAAAATGTAAAAAAAATAAAGAAATGATATATGAGAATTAATCTCTTCAAGAAAATGCAAAAAAGAAATGTGATTAGATATTTTTATCTGAATATAAAACTAATCTCAATTTAAGATGGTGATACTAATCAAGTCTTATAAATTAAATCTTCTCTTTAGAACAGGCTATTTAAATATTTAAATTGAATTTCTTTTTAGAAAGGGGGAAAGAGAGAGAGAGGCAGGGGGGAGGGAGACAGGGAGAGGGAGAGAATCTTAAGCAGGCTCCACACCCATTGTGCAGCCCAGTGCAGGACTTCATCTCACAACCCTGAGCTCATGACCTTAGCCAAAATCAAGAGATGCTTAACTGACTGAGCCAACCAGGCACCCCTAAATTGAACATTTAAAAACTAAATATAAAATAAAGTAAACATATTATTTTTTTGTTTACACTTTTCCATGGTCATTACCAATAATTTAAGAGGAAAAAAATGTTAAAGTCACTACAAGTCCAAAACTTCAATTCTGTTAAAGAATCTAATTGTGACCCTACATGGAGTTGTTCATGCTAAGCCCCACATCAGCAAACCAAAACTTAACTGAGTTTCTGTTCTTGGATCTCCCAGAAAAGAAAGGCCTAGTGTACCCCATCAGCACCTGTCTGCTCAGCACAAGCTACCTGACCCAAATCCAAAACATCCCTTTGGTTCCATATAAGGAAAGTAAATATGCTTTAACCAATTATTAAATGCCCAGTATAACTTTTTTGTTTCAGCTTACTTTGGTCTATAAAATCTATCACCTTACATAGCTCTTCAGAGTTCCTTTTTATCTGTTTGCTTGGATGCTGCCTGTATCATAAATTATTGAATTAAGCTAATAAGATATTTAAAATCTACTCAGTTGAATTTTGATCTTTAATACGTCCAAACCATCATTAACATGAAATAAAACTCATTCTAGACATTTTCTATAATTATGTATAGACAGAAGCATGGATAGAAAAAGAAAAAGAATGAAGTGCTCTGAAGCATTAAAATTGGAAATTATACTGGTTCTGGAACTGGTGAGGGTGAAGGAGTACCAGCTTTGGAATGAAACATTAATAGGTCGAAGCTGCCTCCACTTCTTCCTGCATCAGCCATGGAGAAGTAATTTAAATACTTTGAGCCATTGTTTGCTTACTTTGTTTCTGACATAGGGGAATGGATTAGAAACATGTATATCCTTATGTTTTTATAATTTAAAAAATGAGGCACCTGGGTGGCTCAGTTGGTTAAGCATCTGCCTTCCATTCAGGTCGTGATCCCGGGGTCCTGGGATGGAGCTCCGCGTCAGGCTTCCTGCTCAGTGGAGAGCCTGCTTCTCTCTCTCCCTCTGCTTCTCCCCGTTTGTGCTCTCTCTCTCTCTCTCTCTCTGTCAAATAAATAAATTAAAAATCTTAAAAAAATAACCCTACTAATTATCATTTCAATAAAAGGAAACTGAATGATTGCCTAATTATGGAAGTATAGGCTGACTCTTGTAGGAAGTCTTCTGAATCCAGACATCATGAATTAATAGTGATTTCTTTAATGAAAATTGAATGATAGAATCATTTTATGATATCATATGTGAAATATATATCTCCACTAATTTATTTAATCATTTATCTTAATTACCTTTGGAAATTTTTAATACTTGAGCTATTTTTAAATTTTGAGCAGCAAAAAAAAATAATAATAATAATCAATTTACTCCACATATCAAGAATTTAAAACAAGCAAGGGGCACCTGAGTGGCTTAGTTCCTTGGGTGACTGACTCTTGGTTTTGCTCAGGTCGTGATGTCGGGGTTGTGGGATTGAGCCCCATGTCTGGCCCTGGGCTCAGTGAGGAGTCTGCTTGGGATTCTCTCTCTCCCTCTGCCCCCTCCCCCAGCTCATGCACGCACTTGCACACTCTCAAATAAATAAATAAATCTTAAAAAAAAAGAATTTAAAACTAGCAAATGACAAGAAAAGAAAGCACACTTTTAGAATAGATGACATAAATATGAAGTAAACAGTTCCCAGATAATGTAAAAGACCTCATGTAAGCTTTCTAAAATAAACACAGAGATATATCATTCAGCAGGGAGCCAGAGTTTCATAGAAACAGATATCACACTGTTAACTTATTCAGTAACATCAGGCAATGTGATGAGATGATGTCCCAAAATGACATCTCGAATAACAATCCAAAGCAATAAAAAAAAATTGCTGGCTTTTTTTGATGAGAGAAAATATATTTTATAATTATCTGATATTTATCCAAGGAAAATAAAAATGAAAAACTCCATGATGAATCTTTATGATAGACAGGGTCGGACCCAATGTTGAGAAAGAGTTTCATTACCTAACAGCTAATTCTTAACAGACTATAGCAGCTTATAATTTATGCTTTCTTTGTGATAGATTAAAAATAAGTACTATTTTGCTATTAACAAAAATATTTCCAAGGGCAGTACAAGTGAGCATCAGCACAGCAAATACTAGAGCATGAAAACCACTTGGTTTATAGTTTTACTTATTATAATAAAGATTACTTTATTCATTGATTTTTATTGATTTTCTTTTATGGAATGATCAACATAACTCTTAGGAAATGATGAGCACAGTCCCCTTAATGAAAAATGGATGTTAAGGCAGACTGATTCTTTTTATTGACCAGCAACTTTGCTAAAATGCATTTATTTCAGGTCAAGAAAAGGGCAGCTGTCTGACTACACATATCCTGAAAGATGTGATGTCTGCTTCTTCTGTTGCTATCTTTAGGACTTCACTCAAGCTCAAGGATAACCTGATGATTAGAATTGCAAAATCTATAGCTTAGTTCAAATACAACGTTCTTCATCTACGATTAACGTGAAATCATGAAGTGCCAAGCAATAGGGGGAAAAAAAAAAACAAAAATAATATTTTTTTAAGACATTGTTCCATTTTTCAGAAAACACAGGCTAAAGGGCACAAACTTGCAACCAGAAGATGAATGAGTCCTAGAGGTCTGATGCACAGCATAACGATTGTAGTCAACAACACTGTAGTACAAACTTCAAAATTGCTGAGACACTAGATCTTAAATGTTTTCACCACAAAAAAAGGAATGATAATTATGTGACCTGATGGTGGTATTAGCTAATATTACGGTACTAATCATAATGTGATTAAACTTATACAGTGCTATATGTCAATTACACCTCAATTTAAAAAAGAACATATCACGAGAGAAGCAGGACTTGAGCAAGAATTTGAAGAAAGCAGAGGAATTAAGAAAGAAACGGTGGGATCCATGGTGATAAGGGAGAGTATTGAAGCACTACGGTCAGGTCCAAGGGAGTGTGAATGAACATCTGTGTCTGATTAAAGGGACAGTTTTTACAGGAGTGGATAAGGAGTAAGAACGGGAGTTAGAATGGGAGGAGGTTGAGAAGGTCATGGAAAGAAAAAGTTTTGTCAGTATGATGGTGATATAAGCAAAAAGTATTTGGGGAAATTATTCTAGCATCTTTGTGAAATACATACAGTAAAGATTAGAGGCAATCTTCTGTCTCTATGGAAAGATGAGTGAGTGTAGACTTAGGTACCATTTTTGGACAGCATTGTCACCAAAAGTAGAGCAGAGCAAGTCACTCGCCCCAGATACTTTTACTACTTGGTGATTCTGAATAAATTCCGATATTTGCTCATACTCCATAACACAGTTATGGGCTGTTTCAATTGTATCTCCCCAGTTATATGTATCATATTCTCTCCTATGAGGGTCTGGGTAAATTTCTCAAATATCTATTTTTTATGTCTCTTAACAATAAAATGAATTTAGCAATACTATTAGAAGAATCTTCAAAGGTAATTAACATTTCTTTAAGAAGAAAATAATATTGGGGAGCCTGGGTGGCTCAGTCGTTAAGCGTCTGCCTTCGGCTCAGGTTATGATCTCAGGGTCCTGGGATCGAGTCCCACATCGGGCTCCCTGCTCGGCAGGAGGCCTGCTTCTCCCTCACCCACTCCCCCTGCTTGTGTTCCTGCTCTCGCTGTCTCTCTCTCTGTCAAATAAATAAATAAAATTTAAAAAAAAAAAGAAGAAAATAATATTTTACTTCTTAAAAGTATTTGAGATTACCAAGATGAAAGATCATTTTTACAAATTTAGCATTACAATATCTAGAATGGAAATAAAAAGAATACAGTTATTTATTTTGTAAGTGCACAATGTATGAAATTAAAATCTTTATCATACCTATGTCTGAATGAGAGCTATGCTGTAGAATAATAGTGTGTTATAATAAAAATGTTACTTTTATTGTCCTAAAACATGTTTTTGCCAAACTTTAATCTGTTTTCTGTTCTTTTCAATTACATAGGGCAGAAAATACAATGCTTTAGAAGAATTCAAGTAAAATAAGCAAACCAAAAATCTCTTGACCACCATTTTTTATGGGAGAAATGCTATTATCAGGTCGATTAGTTATACTTTTTCTATGCATTTATACCTGAATATACATGAACTGTAATGTAACCTACTTAAGGAAAGACATTTCCATCTATTTTATTCACTGCTGGATTCCTAATTCCTAGAAGCATGCTTGGCAGCAAATATGTTCAATGAATAAATAGATGTACAGAAACAAAGAAACAAGGGAAAAGAAGTCCAGCTGGTGATTTGACACAGAAATCTCCCCAGGAATAGAGCACGGGACCAAGAGTGGGGAATGTTGAGAACAAGTTTGTAATCCAGTGAATTGATGCACTTCATGTTTTAAAGAAACAGACTTGAGCATGTGAGGGGCAAGATATAGCAGTAATGGGAGGGTTCGGCTTCTCAGCAAAAAGAGATCCAGCTGGAAGTAGAAGGCATTTTTTGTAGATACTGTACCAAAGGGAAAGAAGGAAGCATGTGATAGAAATTAAGGAATCTACGCAAGATAAAAAGATATCACCACTCAAACACTATCAGTTAATGACACTGTACTTCAACCTAGTAAAAGACAAAGGTAAATACTTTATATAATCAAAATGTAAATAAAAAATCATTTGAAAATTAAGCAAGGACCATAATTGAATACAAAACTGATAGCGATATACATAGCTTTCAAACTTATAATAGAGCCTACACAGAACAATTACACTGAGTCAAGTAACTTTGTGACACAGTAGTGTGTCGCCTCAGTAGGATGTAATTGAGGCAAAAAGAACTGATAAGAATATGTTATTGGAAACTGTTAATGCTGAGAAAAACAATTTAGGAAAATTAAAGAGATGGGAGTATGCTTGATAATTATTATGCCCAAACCTTTTTATTTTCCCAACATAAAATTGAGACCTTGGGATTCTAAGTGATTGGATTCCATTCTCATAGCTAGTCAGTAACTGAGCTGAGGACTCATTTCATGTTATACCATCTCTTTGGCTTCTTCACGGTGATGAGTCAAAATTAAATTGAAAAGGGATTTTAAAATCTTAAGGAAAAAAATCCCAAAATTTTATTTTCAGAACTTAATCATGCCTTTAATCATCTCTGGGACCATGGTGTTTTATAATTGTTAATAAATTCTATCCTACCCATACGGATTGGATTGAGGTTTCCTTCATTTAAAGACGCAGGGATAGAATGCCCCCTCTCCAAGACAACACAGTGAAAGTCATTCCTAAGAAAAAGACAGAAAGAATTGACGATCGAAGGGAAACATCGCTTTACTACCCAAAACATACTGGTTTGAAACAAGTATTTTGATGAGATGCTTTGGAAAGCAAGCCACATTATTCTTTTAAGAATGCCTACTCATGTTTTCATGGGCTTACATTTCTTTCAGAATCGTTAATTGGGCATTGTGATGAAGCATGCTCTGAGATTCATCACATTTAAAACTAAACGACAAAAACCAGAATGATTGTGCAGTGTGTTTGAGACAGAGGGACACAGGAGTTAAACACAAAATGTTGGAAAGTTTTCAGGGCAAATTTTGTTGTGTTTGTTGTATTTCTTAGCTACAGAAACTATAGATACTCACTTTTGCTCTTATATCCAAAATATTAATTTGACCTGATTATTTTGATTGATTTTTTTAAGATTTTATTTATTTATAAAGAGAGAGAGAGAAAGCGAGCATGCACAAGAGCAGGGAGAGAAGGGGCAGAGGGAGAGGAAGAAGCAAACTCCCTGCTGAGCAGGTGAGGCTTGATCCCAGGACCCTGAGATTATGACCTGATCCTCAGGCAGACTCAGGTGCCCCATTTTGGTTGATTTTAAACTTAAGTGTCTTTTCATTATTGAGTGGTTTTAAATTTCATATGATTATTTAGGTAAAGTAGCTACAATGTCATAAAATATATTATGAATGGGGCATATTTATCCAAATATAATAATTTAAACAGGAAAACAGAAAAAAAAATCATACCCCAATCTATTTTTGGCACCTTTTATACAGTTTCATATTAAACTGACAGAATTTTAACACCTTCATAGGGATAAAGGAGGAAAGAAGTGAAAGTTGTCTTTGGAAATGAATGAAGATGTTTATTGATTGAGACTGGAGAGAGAAATATGCTTGCATGATGAAGCAAACAGTGCTTAAGTGAGTGTTGAACTGTGTTAATGTTCTCATTTAGACTCTTCCTGGGGCACCTGGGTGGTTCAGTCGGTTAAGCACCTGACTCTTGATTTTGGCTCAGGTCAAAATCTCAGGGTTGTGAGATCGAGCCCCGGGTTGGACTGGTGCGGGGCCTGAAGAGAGATTCTGTCTTCCTCCTCGAAGAAGGCGCCCAACTGCCAGGGGTGAGATTGCTTATTGGACCATTGCTGCTTTGTACTCTGAAGTACTTGAAATGCAAATGTGGAGACTTTCTATCTAAATGCTTGGCAAGATTAGGCACCTAATTAGGATGGTTTTTCAATAGGTTGGAGTAAGCATGCAGTCAGTACTGATACTTTGGTCTCGGAGGCCTTATGGTTCATCTCGAAGTATCCTAAGTAAAATTGGTACTAATTTATCTCTGATACAGTGTCCAAGAGTTCAGTTTCAGCTCACCAGCCCTAATATAGAATGGAGCCCCAGCCATCCAGGAAATGATGAAATGGTGTCTTTTGCTGATGTTGGACAGGTAGCCAAAGAAGAAGGGGAGTGTTTAATAAGACGGCGGACAGAGGTCAAATCAAGACAACAACTTCAGGATGACCTTCCTTTCTTTGATAAGCCTCCAAGCAGGCGGTTTTCCTTACCGAAACTGTCTCTAGAAGAGCCTCATCTGAAGATAGCACTAGTGAATGAGCAAGGATTGCAGAAGATCAATGCCCTTGAAAATGAACTTGCTGCTCTCAGAGCTCAGATTGCCAAAACTGTGACCCTGCAAGAACAGCAAAAGCTCATTGCAGTTGATTTAGATTCCACCACATCTGCTCTGCAGCACCACCCTCAGTCCCACCACTCTCCCCCCAACCCTCCCCAGCCCTCCCCCATCAGGGCTCCACCAAAGTGTATCTGCTATTGACCGATGAAAGAGGGAAGGAGAGGGGCGCCTGCGTGGCTCAGTCGTTAAGCGTCTGCCTTCGGCTCAGGCCATGATCCCGGGGTCCTGGGATCGAGCCCCGCATCCAGCTCCCTTCTCCGTGGGAGGCCCGCTTCTCCCTCTCCCACTCCCCCTGCTTGTGTTCCCACTCTCGCTGTCTCTGTCTCTGTCAAATAAATAAATAAAATCTTAATAAAAAAAAAAAAAAAAAAAGAGGGAAGAAGAGGTTTGAAAAAAGCCTGTGCGGGAAAGACTCTGGTTAAGAGCAGACCAAAGAAACCTGATATGCCAAATATGCTAGAGAGCCTTAAAGATGGGAACTGTGTAGAATGTAAGTCAGTAAAGAGGTCAGAACAGGATATAAAGCCCAAACCGGTGCAAGCTACTGACCCGGCTGTCCTCCTAGCAGAGGCTCCGAAAAAGAAATTTGCTTACCGATAAAAAGGGATAGTCAAAAAAAAAAAAAAAAAAAAAAAAAAAGGGATAGTCAAGGTGAAATCGAGAAAGGAGTTCCAAAGTCTGCATCAGAGGCCACCTCAGAAACAGTTGTTTGGACCTCACATGTTGGAATCCACAGGAAAAATGAAGGCTTTAACCGAAAATATTTCCACTTCCTAATAAACAGTGAACTGAGAAAAATTATCCCTGTTCCAGCTGTTGGTTTGTTAGGGCTGCTCGGGTAGCAGAAATCAACACTATTTAGTAAATACCTGAATTTAGTATTCAGTGGTATCCTTTAAATCTAATTAGATTCAGCAATAACAAAAACACTCTAAGTTTGTGGGGTTTGTTTTTTGTTTTTTTTCTGTTTTTGAGAAGGTCAGTTCTGAAGTTTTCCATAACTTGTGTATACGGATATAACGTGTTCTTAAAGTATAGCCAGGATGTTTAGCTTTCTAGCCTTGAAAACAATTATATAGATTTCAGAAGAAAGGATATTTGTGGATGTGAGTTTTTAATTCTTAACACTAATTTATCTGTGCAAATGTTTTATATGCATATATTTAGGTATAAAATAGTATGTAAAATTTAATAATGATGTCAGCAAGAGTCCTGTTACCATCCTTAGTTGTCAGTGATCATTTACCCCTCAATGATGGAACTGAAGGTCTAACACGGGTCGTTGGAATGAAATATTTAGGATTGGAATCTTTTTGCCTTGAATAGGACTTTTACCTTAGATTCTCTCTCACATTTCCTTGGAGATGGAGTTCAACTAGGAACCAGATAATGTTCACTGCTGAAAATTCCATAACGCTTTCGTTTAAAGGGAAGTCAAAGACCATGAAAGCTGCTTTTAGTTCAGTGCTATCCAGTGCTGAGAAAGAAAAGGTGCTTTTCAAATAGTGAGGACTCAAATTATTGAATTAAATCTACAAGTGAAAACCAGAATGTACCATCTTCTTTTTTTTTTTTCCAGTTTAATAAATAGCATCACAAAGATGACCTGTTGCTAAGCTAATACTTAATGGAAATGGCAGCATAATGGAGTTTAAAATTTTTTAATATTGGTCAAATATAGTAGTTTTATAATGAAACATTGAATAGTTGAAAGAAAGAATTTCCTATAAGTTGTTGATCATTGGTCAGAGTGCTGTTCTGTTGAATTACATTATGCAGCAAAACTTAGATGCTATTAGAAGTGGAGAAGAGCCTTTCTAATTGAGGACTTCCGAGAAATTGCTATAAGTGATCGCTTGTGAATGCTTGATAAATCTTTCTGGTTTTCTGTATTTCTGTTAAACTCAGCTATAGTTAATTCCAGAATCTCCTACCGTGAGTCAGTGTTTGGATTTATTTAAATCTAGTAAAAAGAAGTGGAAATAGGAAGAGTAGACATTTACTTTTAAGTTTTTGAAAATATGCACAGTGTTCTCAATACTAGAAAATGTTATTCAGCTTAAATTTGAACTGTGGCTTATTCGACCCATGTTGTTGATTTATATCATTTCTAATTGTTTCATATGACTTAAAAATTCTACCTTTAAAAGAAATTCAGGGGCGTCTGGGTGGCTCAGTTGTTAAACGTCTGCCTTTGGCTCAGGTCATGATCCCAGGGTCCTGGGATCGAGCCCCGCGTCGGGCTCCCTGCTCGGCGGGGAGCCTGCTTCTCCCTCTGCCACTCCCCCTGCTTGTGTTCCCTCTCTCGCTGTGACTCTCTCTGTCAAATAAATAAATAAAATCTTAAAAAAAAAAGAAATTCAGAAAATTTGCCAGGATTACATATTTTGACCTCCTAGGAAATTTATATTTGTATCAATATTGAATTTTGGCCACTGTTCTAATTGAAGGAAGTTATTGTTTTGATATAAAGCAAACTTATATTTTCCTTGGAGAAAAAAAAAAAAGGATTTTTTTTTTACCCTCTGTCCCTCCCCACCATGCTGGTATCCCTGATACCAGTTTAGTTGAACTTGAAGCTTCCTCTGTTCTATCACTATAATTAAAACACAGCTTAGTTCAGTACTTAATAAATGCCTGATATTTAATTTCAGTTTGTAGTTACTGAATATTGTGCTGAAAGACAGCCCAGACTTTTGGACTAGATTACTAAAGCACAGAAATTTACCAAAAAACACTGTTGGTTTCCAAAAGAGAATTGCAAAGTCCTATAGCTATAGTACGCATTATAAATTTTCATGTCACTTAGAAGACAAAAAAGAGAGCCAAAAGTTTCTCTTCTTTAACCATGTTCCACAACATGACAAAAGCCATGAATCAGGGTAAGGGAGGAAAATTGATCCAGGTGCCAGGAATAAGAGATTCTACTACATCTTTTGTGTACTACTATTCTCACTTTGCTTTCATTTATATCATACTTTTTTGATTTTCCTCTGAACTCTTTGGCAGATACTACGCTCATGTTGATGTTTCATTCCATATGTTACATCTGAGTGTTGGAAATTCTCCTGCATCTTCTACACTTTTCTTCTCTTCCCTTAATGATTAATATATTCCCATGCCTTTAAATGCTGTATGAATACTGAATATTCACGTAATTATATATGGACAATTTACAGCTTTCTCAAATTTGGCACTCTCAAACTACACGCTTAATCCAGCCTCCAAACTGATCCTGCCTCTAAAATTGGCATCACATTCCTCCAGTTAGAGCACTGAATAGCATCTTTACATATCTTCTTGATTTCACTCCTGACCCCCTCATATCTGTTTTCCACATGCCATCCACAGATATTCTGAAAAACTGACTAATTGGACTATGCCATTCTGCTGAATAAGTCCTGTGAAAGCTTTCTATCAACTTCAAATAAAAGTGATTTAGAAGTTGTGTTTGAGCATGGCCCTTCATACCTTTCCAAACACGTGTTGTTCCTCTCTCCCCTGGTTCTTCTAAACATAAGCCCATTTGCTTCCTTTCATTTTCTAAAACACACTGAGCTCTTTCCTGGCCCAGACTTTTTACCTGTGCTCCTTCCTCTATCTCAAACACTTGCCACATGCCTTCACAATGCTACTGTGGTTACCCTTCACAGTTAAATATTGCCTGTCAGAGAAATGCCCCCCACCCTTTTTAATTTTAATTTAATTTTTTTAATAGGCTCCACTCCTAACATGGAGCTGAACACAGAGCTTGAACCTACGACCCTGAGATCAAGAACTGAGCTGAGATCAAGAGGTGGATGTTTAACTGACTGAGCCACCCAGGTGCCCCAAGAAATGCCCTTTTAAATTGTGCACATTCAAGAACCATCATTATTGTCTGTCTTTGTACTCTCTCAATGCATTTATTATACTTACTGCAATGTATTGTCTACTTTCCTGACCATAAGCTCCATGAGGATATGGACTAGAGTTGGTGACTCATCAGTACAGTTCTCACTTAGCACAGTTTCTCACACAGTGGAAGAACTTTCCATAAAAAATCATTAAATTTTGTTGTACATTATCCCACCATCTTTAATAATATTTTCTTTTTTTTTTTTTAAATCTCTTTTCTATTAGATATTCCTGTGGGACTGTTAATCAGATAATTTTTATTCCTGTAATCAAAAAATAGATACACAGTAGAAGCTAGGGTGATCAAATATTCCTTTTCTGGAATTTATATCATTAAAAAAAAAACATGGCAGAAAATAAATGCATTCCTTTTCATTGATAACAGGCTTATGTAATTGTTTAGTACTTCCTTCTTAGGTACTATAGTTATTCTGGTTTCTATTCATGTTCCACTGGTCTTTTTTTTTTTTTTTAATCTATAATCATTATAGTGTCCAACCTTTACTTTCCATTATAGGTTTTATTAGCCAGGATCAGTTGAAATTATTTTGTTACAACAGAAAAGCCATCTGAAGTGGCTTTCTCAGAAATATTTGTTTTCTGACTTTAAGTCAGTTTCTGAGATAATACAGCTCCAGATTTGGTTAGTTTAGTGGCTCGGGGCTACCATCAAAGACCAAGGTATATTCCATATTTCTTTTCTGCCACCTTCACCATGCCGTTCTGTTTTCCTCAAGGTTACAGTATATCAGCAGAAGCAACAGATACAGTTGACCCTTGAACAACATGGGGGAGGGGCACAGACCCTTGCAGAGCTGAAAATTCATATAACTTTTAATTTCCCGTAAACTTAACTACTAATAGCCTACTGTTGACCAGCCCTTACCAATAACATAAACAGTTGATTAACATATTTTGTATGTTATATGTACTATACATTGTGTTCCTGCAATAAACATGCTAGAGAAAAAATATGAAAATAATAAAAAAGAGAAAATACATTTACAGGACTACATGTATATTTATTGAAAAAAATCTACATATAGACCAGGAGGGCCAGGCCAGGCCAGGAGTACCTGCGGTGGTGGGCCTGGTGCTTGGGTGGCGGTGTTCCACAGCCAGGGGGCCTTAGTTCAGCAGCAGCACAAGCTGGGCAGATCCGTCAGCATTGACAGTAGCCTGGAGGAATAGTACCATTGCCCAATTCGCCTGAAGGTGTACCACCAGCTCCTGGACATCACCTTGCTACCACATAGGAACACACTGGGGAATACTGCCTCAGGGAGGGTTCCCCACCCAGTCCCTGTTTAGGATCAGTTTGGGGTTGGATTAAGAGTGTAGTTTGAGAGTGCCAAATTTGAGATATATATGTGAATATTCAGTATTTATACAGCATTTAAAGGCATGGGAATATATTAATCACTAAGGGGAGAAAGGAAAGGAATAGAAGACTCAGGAGAATTTCCAACACTCAGATGTAACATATGGAATGAAACATCAACATGAGCGTAGTATCTGCCAAAGAGTTCAGAGGAAAATAAAAAAGTATGATATAAATGAAAGCAAAGTAAGAATAGTAGTACACAAAAGTTGTAGTAGAATCTCTTATTCCTGGCACCTGGTTCGATTTTCCTCCCTTACCCTGATTCATGGCTTTTGTCATGCTGTGGAACATGGGCAAGAGAGAAAATTTTGGCTCTCTTTTTGTCTGCACAAGGGGTGGACTGCAGCCCTGCCCAGTCCTGGGAGCTGCTGATAACTTCGATGGGCCTCTCTGAGTACTCAGAGGGCAGCAGATCTGAAGTTTGTGTCAGTCATCTTCCATTTGGTCCTGTGGAGACTGGGGCGGGGGGTAGGGGGGAGTTGGTAGTAAGTGCCTGTGGCTTTTGCTGTCAACTCTTAAAAACAAAAGAAACAAAACAACAACAACAACAAACTGCATATAAGTAGACCCATGTTGCTTAAGGGTCATCTATATATGACCCAACCCGTAGACCCATGTTGCTTAAGGAACATCTGTACTCTTCATACACAAAATTCCAAAATGAAAAAAGACCAGATCTTTTTAAGAGCAGGGCAAATTTTCCCCAAATTTCATAGTGGCAGACTTTCCTCACATTTCATTGGACAGCGTTGGATAGATAACAGATTCTTTACTAAGAGAGTCACTTCATGAGAAATTAAATGGTTTGATTGACTTACAGTAATCAAACATTGATGGTGCTGTAAAATTATTCATTAGTCTTTTTCTTTTTTTAAGATTTTATTTATTTATTTGACAGAGAGAGAGCACAAGTAGGCAGAGAGGCAGGCAGAGGGAGAGGGAGAAGCAGACTCGCCACCGAGCAGGGAGCCCGACGTGGGGCTTGATCCCAGGACCCTGGGATCATGACCTGAGGTGAAGGCAGCCGCTTAACCGACTGAGCCACCCAGGTGCCCCAAATTATTCATTAGTCTTAAGGAAGAACGCAAAGAGATGAAAAACTTTTTGGTTTCTCTTCATAGATTTCAAAACACAGCTCCTTTCAACTGCTTTCTATCAAAATCAAAATAAATTGTACCTCTCAGCTTACTGGGTTGAGAACATTGATTTGTGTTGCATGATATTAAAACATCATGGATAAATGAGGTGATAGAATTTCAGGTTCTCTCTTTTTTTTTTTCTTTTACTAAATGTGTAGCATTTGATGAGTTAATGAGTCCTTTGGTGGGCAGTTTTCTGATTTGGGAAATGGCACTTAGCAACCAAGATGGCACTAGCAATGTTGTAAGTATCCTTTCAGATAAACATTCTCCAAGTCTAGAGCTCAATCTTTGTACTGAACTACAAAGTCCAGTCATGATTTCTGTATTCATATTCTTATTCTTTCCCCCTTTGCTCCCAACATTAAATTAAAATGTTAAAATTCTTGTGTTCGTTTAGAGCCATAGATTATATGGTGACTTATTCCAACTCACTCTTTTTGTAGATTAAAAAAACTGTATACAGGGATAAGAGAAATTATTTGATCAACATACAGGTATTGCAAATTACTGTTTATAATTTAGGAAATATAAAAACTACTTACATGCTACACTTAGAGAAAAGTTCTTTATTCTTGAAGGCAAAATATGTTGCTCTTGTTTACTCTTTACCATAAATTGTTTTTACGGTCTTAGAAAATGAATCGGCAGAAAAACATATTGCTTATTTGCAAGGATACAGCTCAATTAATTGACTCTCAGGAAGCTTTCTCTAATCAATCAAACAGAATGCATTCTCTGACTCTGTTTTATGTCTAATTTGAAGTCTTGATACAGATCTTTGAAATTGAAGACTGAAGTTTATCCCTCTTTTGATTTATAAAATCGTGTCAAATATTTCTATGTTCCACAACCCCTTGGGTTCGGATATAAGTAGATATTAAGTAGTGTACTTTAGATTATTTTGGTACTTTCCAAATTTAATCATTTTTGCTTTGTTTTGTTTTGAGGTTAAAAACTCTTTGAAGCTGTGTTTAGATGTACTGTGAGGCTCAATTTTCAATCAATATAATTACCATCGATGTTTTGATTAGTTAAGTTAAAATGCAGAAAAACAAAGTAACCATACTTCCACAGATTTCTAATCAACTAGAGAAGGAAATTGAAAATATAACAAGAAAAGGCATCAGCTAATTAAGCAGCCAACTATCTTGGGCATAAAGAGAAGGTGATACAGTAGAGTTTCCAAGGAAGGCTTTCAGGATACTTGTCATCGTTAAAAGTAGAGAGTTATTATGCAAGCAGATTATGTAAATGCAATTAGAGACTCAATGAAAAATGGATGAGTTGAGAGATGAGTTTATTAAAGTCACTAATCCTTTCACATTGTCAGCATTATTTGGCTTATGCCTCACAACAGCTTTATGAGTTAATATCATTCAAAGGAATAAAAAGGTTTGTCCAGTTAATGCATGATGAAACAGAAATTTGCACCTAGCTCTACCTGATTCTAATGCCTAAGCAACTAGTAATTGGTCCGATAAACTATTGCACAGTAGTATTGAGAAGTAAACGGAGCTGACCTCTGGAAACAGAGAGGCATTTCTAAAATATTAGTGTAGTTCAACATGGTCAGCTCTCTTTGGCTTCCATGTCACCATCTAGTGTTAAACTGTTATGGTTATTAGGAAAATAATCACATTGCCGAGACTATATTAGAGAAATAAAGTTTGGAAATCATTCCCTGAGATTGGAGAATAGGTGAAGTTTGGTGTCCTAAAAGTCAGTCAAAGAGTGGGTTTACAAAAATGTCATTCAGAGTTGAGACATTTAAGATTGGACAGAGTGCTCACTGGAAAATGAGTTATTAGTTGAGTGATTAAAGGAAGTATAGAGGTTCCTCAAGGAGTTAAAAATAGAGCTACCCTACAACCCAGCAATTGCACCACTAGGTATTTACCCCAAAGATACAAATGTAGTGATCCAAAGGGGCACCTGCACCCCAATATTTTGTTTTGTTTTGTTTTTTTAAATATATTTTTTTAAGATTTTATTTATTTATTCATGAGAGACAGAGAGAGAGAGAGAGAAGCAGAGCGAGAAGCAGACTCCCAAGGAGCAGGGAGCCCGATGCGGGACTCGATCCCAGGACCCTGGGATCATGACCTGAGCTGAAGGCAGACCTTAACCATCTGAGCCACCTAGGCGCCCTGCACCCCAATGTTTATAGCAGCAATGTCCACTATAGCCAAACTGTGGAAAGAGCCAAGATGCCCATCAGCAGATGAATAGATAAAGAAGCGTGATGTGTGTGTTTGTGTGTGTGTGTGTGTGTGTAATGGAATATTACTCAGCCATCAAAAAGGATGAATACAGGGCGCCTGGGTGGCTCAGTCGGTTAAGCGACTGCCTTCGGCTCAGGTCATGATCCCGGAGTCCCGGGATCGAGTCCTGCATCGGGCTCCCGGCTCAGCGGGGAGCCTGCTTCTCCCTCTGACCCTATCCCCTCTCATGCTGTTTCTCTCTCTCTCTCTCAAATAAATAAATAAAATCTTTAAAAAAAAAAGGATGAATACTTACCATTTACATCAGCATGAATGGAACTGGGGGATATTATGCTGAGTGAAATAAGTCAATTAGTGAAAGACAATTACATGGTTTCACTCATATGTGGAATATAAGATACAGTGCAGAGGATCATAGGGAAGGGGGAGAAAATTGAATGGCAAGAAATTAGAGAGGGAGACAAACCATGAGAGACTTGTAACTATAAGAAACAAACTGAAGGTTTCTGGAGGGGCTCCCATCCCCTCCAGAGGGTGGGGTAACTGGGTGATAGGCATTAAGGAGGGCACAAGATGTGAGGAGCACTGGGTGTTATATGCAACTGATGAATAATTGAACTCTACATCTGAACTAGTGATGTACTATATGCTGGCTAATTCAATTTAAATTAAAAAAAGAAAAAGATCATGGATCATTTTCATCATAGCTTTTTGAGAAAATGATACCTACGACAGAAATCTATAAAATTTTATGAAATATTGGAGAGAAAGACCAGAAAGAGAACATAATATCATTTACATGAGAGTATTTATAACAATTATATCTTTGAATTAATAATTTTGGTCAGTCAAAAAAAGATGAATGGCAAATTGAGTGACTCAAGATGCATGAAAGATGAAACAGGGTTAAGGAAGACATAGGAATAGGTGCACAGGTAGGAAGAGAAACTTGAAGTGTAAGGATGAACTATCTCCACTCTAAATGTGGAAGAAAATAGAAGATAATTGAACATAATAAAAAAATAAATTAATTAAAAAAGAAAATAATTGGTGAGAATTCAGAACATTTTTAAAGTAAGAAAATTAGAAAAAAATATATGTCAGATGAAATGAGTCTTCATGATAGACAGTATAGTCATCAATAAAACGAAAGGAGGAGGGGGTGAGCATGTATTTTGAGTAGACTAGAGAAAGTCTGGAAAAGTTATATAGTGAAGCAGTCAGGAGTGAGTCAGTTCAAGGTGAGAAAAGCATCACTAAGCAAGGTACTTGATATATGAACTTGTCAAGTTACTCCAAAAGGTAATTCTAAAATTTCCCTTGATTTCATAATGAAATTGTTGAAATTTAACTCTATAAGAATGTGGAGTGAAAGAGCATTCTCAGTAAGGTTCAGCTTCAGATAAGCAACCCTCTATAGAGAACTTAATGCAAGGATAGTTCCAGATGACAAAGAAAGTTTTTGTTCCATATCTCCTAAGGACTGAAAAATGTGTGACTCAGTGCTAGTCTTCAAGGCAGTCCACAGTTTATCTTAATACACCTGACCTCTCTTGGTCCACATTATGCCCTTCCAGTGCCCTAAACCCCAGTCAGCTTAAACTACGTGAGGTCAGCTAATACGCTCTATGATAGCATATATTTGCTCCTGCCACCCACACCATCCAGAAACGTCCTCATATCCAACCCCATACATTAAGCAGAACAATACTCTTCAAAGAACCACCTCAGGCAACTCTCTTTTATTGATGCTTTATTGATTTCATAACCAGATATAAACATTCATTTGAATATACACACCATTATTCATTTATAATTGTCATTTTATTTTTTTTTTTATTTTTTATTTTTTTTTTTTTTTTTATTTTTTTTTTTTTTTAAAGATTTTATTTATTTATTTGAGAGAGAGAGAGAGCACATGAGAGGGGGGAGGGTCAGAGGGAGAAGCAGGCTCCCCGCCGAGCAGGGAGCCCGATGCGGGACTCGATCCAGGGACTCCAGGATCATGACCTGAGCCAAAGGCAGTCGCTTAACCAACTGAGCCACCCAGGCGCCCTATAATTGTCATTTTAAACCCTCAAGTTTAGTGATCTGTGACTCTATCCGTTCCTCTCCACCTCTAACCTCTCTCATGTGGCTCAATGCCTGAACCATAAAGTATCTTGATCATTTCTGAATCCTCAGTAAATACTTTCTGAATTATCATTATATGACTCAATATTCTTCACTAATTGCACTAATAGTCATTCCTCCTTCATTTGTTTTCTGTCTCCCTAAATATTCCATTTTATTTACTCACCTGACTTCTTAATAAATATATTGAACATGAGAGAAAAACATCTGTGGTTTCTAATGTCTCTCTCCAACTGTTGAAATCGAATTTGTTTAAATGCTTTCAGCAGGTTTTTAATGGTTTCTCAAAAGCTTTCAATTTAGGTAACCAAGTTTCAATTCAAAATAGTCAAAGCTTAATTTATCAATAAAATCTTGAGACAAATATATGCTTTCCATAAATCTGTTCCTGTTAGATTATCTTATATTTAAGAAATATTTAAGTAAATCCATGAAAATAGTTTATGAATGGAAATCATGGAAATTTTATTTACTTCATTGCCATTTTTTAGACAAAAAAATTGCTACTTTACATGACAAAAATTATAATCTGAAAGCTAATGATCATGCAGCAAAATTTTCAATGAATAATCTATAGTTCACATAATTCCAATGGCATTTTTTAATAAGCACATGAGGTCAGCAGAAAAAGTATTTTACAAACTCCTCAAAACTAAATATGTAATTATATTTGCATGTCTGTTTTTGTAAGAAATGAGTAACATATCAGAATGTGATTTTTAAAAAATTTCATATGGTTCTGGGGCACCTGGGTAGCTCAGTCAGTTAAATGACCAACACTTGATTTTGGCTCAGGTCATGATCTCAGGGTTGTGAGATCGAACCCCATGTAGGCTCTGCACTGGGCATGGAGCCTGCCTAAGATTCTTTCTCTCCCTCTTCCTCTGCCCCTCCCCACCTTTAAAAAAAATAATAATTCTTAAAAAAATAATTCTTAAAAATCTCCACCATTTTTTGTATTTTCTAAGGTTTTTATTTAAATTCCAGTTAACAGTGTAATTTTTAAAAACATTTTCTTTATTCATTTGAGAGAGAGAGAAAGAGAGAGTAAGAGCACACAAGCAGGAGGAGGGCCAGAGAAAGAGGGAAAAGCAGACTCCCCGCTGAGCAGGGAGTCTGATGTGGAGCTTGACCCTAGGACCCTGGGATCACGACCTGAGCTGAAGGCAGATGCTTAACCAATTGAGCCACTCAGACGCCCCAACAAACAGTATAATATTAGTTTCAGGTGTACAATTTAGTGATTCAACACTTCCATACATCACCCAGTGCTTGTCACAAGTGCATTCCTTAATCCTCATCACTTATTTAACCCATCCCCCACCCACCTCCCCTCTAGTAACCATCAATTTGTTCTCTATTCTTAAGAGTCTGTTTCTTGGTTTGCCTCTCTCTCTTTCCCTTTGCTCATTGTTTCTTAAATTCCACATGTGAGTGAAATCATGTTTTGTTTTTCACTGACTTATTTTGCTTAGCATAATACTCTCTAGATCCATCCATGTCATTGCAAATGGCAAGATGTCATTCTTTTTATGGTTGAGTAATATTCCAATGTATATATATACCACATCTTCTTTATCCATTCATCAAGGGATAGACACTTAGGTTGTTTCCTAATTTGATATAGGAAACAAATTGTTGATAACGCTGCTATAAACATTAGGGTGTGTGTATCCCTTCGATTTAGTATTTTTTGTATTCTTTGCATAAATACCTAGTAGTGCAATTGCTGGGTCATAGGGTAGTTCTATTTTAAACTTTTTAAGGAACCTTAAAAGAGTAGCTGCACCAGGGCGCCTGGGTGGCTCAGTTGGTTAAGTGACTGCCTTCGGCTCAGGTCATGATCCTGGAGTCCCAGGATCGAGTCCCGCATCGGGCTCCCTGCTCGGCAGGGAGTCTGCTTCTCCCTCTGACCCTCCCCCCCCCTCTCATGTGCTCTCTGTCTCTCTCATTCTCTCTGTCTCAAATAAATAAATAAAAATCTTTAAAAAAGGGCGCCTGGGTGGCTCAGTTGGTTAAGCGACTGCCTTCGGCTCAGGTCATGATCCTGGAGTCCCAGGATCGAGTCCCGCATCGGGCTCCCTGCTCGGCGGGGAGCCTGCTTCTCCCTCTGACCCTCCCCCCTCTCATGTGCTCTCTGTCTCTCTCATTCTCTCTGTCTCAAATAAATAAATAAAATCTTTAAAAAAAAAATCTTAAAAAAAAAAAAAAGAGTAGCTGCACCAGTTTGAGTTCCCACTAACAGTTAACAAGGGTTCCTCTTTCTCCACATCCCCAACACCTGTTGTCACTTGTCTTGTTGAAAGCCATTCTGACAGGTGTGAGGTGATATCTCATTGTAGTTTTGATTTGTATTTCCCTGATGATGAGTGATGTTGACATCTTTTCATGTGTCTGTTGGAAGTAAAATTTTCACTATTTGCAGATAATATGATAGTCTATATAACCCCCTGCCAAAAAAAAGAAAACCCAAAAGACTCCACCAAAAATTGCTAGAACTGAATTTAGATGATAGATGAATTTAGTAAAGTTGCAGGATACAAAACCAATGTACAAAAATCTGTTGCATTTCTATACACAATTAATGAATTAAGGAATAAATCCCACTTACAACTGCACCAAAAACAATAAGATATCTAAGATAATCAAAGAGGTCAAAGACTATATGCTGAAAACTATGAAACATTGACAAAAGAAATTGAAGATGACACAAAGAAATGGAAAGACATTCCATGCTCATGGATTGAAAGAACAAATATTGTTCAGTCTATACTACCCAAAACAATCTACAATTTAATGTAATCTTATCAAAATACCAATAGCATTTTTCACAGAACTATAACGAACAATCTTAAAATTTGTATGAAACCACAAAAGACCCTGAATACCCAAAGCAACCTTGAAAAAGAAGAGCAAAGCTGGAGGCATCACAATTCTGAACTTCAAGCTATATTACAAAGCCATAATGAGCAGAACAATATGATAATAGAAAACCCAGAAATGAACCCACAACTATATGGTCAATTAATCTTCAATAAAGTGGAAAAGAATATCCAATAGGAAAAAGAATGTCTCTTCAACAAATGGTATTAGGAAAACCAGACAGCAATATGCAAAAGAATGAAACTGGTCCACCATTTTTTTAAAGCCAAAAAGTGTAAAACATGTATACATTATTTTCTGGTTTAGAAAATGTTATAAAGATGTTTATGTATTCAATGTTAGCCACAAAAAAATAAATAAATAAATAAATAATAAATAAATCCTGCCATTTGCAACTACATGGATGGAATTAGAGGGTGTTATGCTAAGTGAAATAAGCCAATCAGAGAAAGACAATTATCATATAATGTCACTGATATGTGGAATTTAAGAAAGGGGGAAGAAAGGAAAAAATAAAACAAGATGAAATCAGAGAGGGAGACAAACCATAAGAGACTCTTAAGCACAGGAAACAAACTGAGGGTTGCTGGAGGGGAGAGAGGTGGGGGTATGAGGTAACTGGGTGATGGCACGTGAGGTAATGATCCCTGGGTATTATATAAGACTGATGAATCACTGACCTCCACCTCTGAAACTAATAATACATTATATGTTAATTGAATTTAAATAAAAATTTTAAAAACTCATATATTCATGGTTAGGATTGTGTTATAATGTTTCCTTATATTTGAATAAGAGATACAACTAATTTTATGTGCTTGTGACCGTATTTTCAATGTTTTCTACTTATTTTTTCTAACACTGACTTGTCTGTACAGAAAGCGCAATAAAAGAAAAGAACATCTGTGAGGTAAATTACATTCCATAATCATCTTAGATTCTTTGTCCTAAAAAGTCTGAAATATTTGGAAGAGTGTGTCATGTTTTATGGAAGAGCTAAATTTTGATTACTGGAGGTCTCTTTATTATCTCCTTAAGAGTTCTATGAGACTTCAAATTCATACTTCACCATTTTCTATCCTATCAGGTTATCATATTAGCAATGTTCAGATATTAAGTTTGGCAGCATTCTTCTTTAAATACTGACATTAAGATGTGAAATTTTCTGGACCAACCTATATGGCAAGCAAGAATTTGACATCTTCCATTTAGTCTTCTGGTCAAAGTTGAAACTAACATACAATTAATAAATCAAAGTAGGAATTAAATGTATACCTCATATATATTGAGACTACATTAGAAAGTGGAAGATGAGGGCACCTGGGTGGAAGGTTAAGCGTCTGCCTTTGGCTCAGGTCATGATCCCGGGGTCCTGAGATCAAGCTCTGCATCGGGCTCCCTGCCAAGTGGGGAGTCTGCGTCCTCCTCTGCCTCTCCCCCTGCTTGTGCTCTCTCTCTCAATCTCTCTCTCTCTCTAGCTTGCTCTCTGTCAAATAAATAAATAAAATCTTTAGAAGTGGAAGATGAATCATAGTTGTATACAAATCTGGTATAGGTGAAATATAATGGGTTGAAGGAGAAGATTTATGTTTGGGGTTCATTTTGTCTCTTTATGCCCTTTAAAATGTACTGTCATCATTCAGCTATAGACTTTTAAAAATCAGGTTTTTTGTTTTTGTTTTTGTTTTTTTCATGCTGCACTTTATATTCCCCAGGACTTTTTTATTTTATAACTGGAAGTTTGTATCTTTTAGCCATCTTTATCCATTTACCCAAATAAGGGTTTTTATTTTTATTTTTATTTTTTTTAGATTTTATTTATTTATTTGACAGAGAGAGAGAGACAGCGAGAGAGGGAGCACAAGCAGGGGGAGTGGGAGAGGAAGAAGCAGGCTTCCCGCCGAGCAGGGCGCCCAATGCGGAGCTCGATCCCAGGACCCTGGGATCATGACCTGAGCCGAAGGCAGACGCTTAACAGCTGAGCCATCCAGGTGTCCCCAAATAAGGGTTTTTTTGTTTTGTTTTGTTTTGTTAAGACTTTATTTATTTATTCATGAGAGACAGAGAGAGAGACAGAGGCAGAGTGAGAAGCAGGCTCCCCGTAGAGCAGGGAGCCCCACGCAGGACTCAATCCCAGGTCCCTGGGATCATGACCTGAGCCGAAGGCAGACGCTTAACCGACTGAGCCACCCAGGCGTCCCCCCAAATAAGAGTTTTTAATGAAGATAAAATATTTATTAAAACAGTGCTTTGTAAATGTCAAAATGAAATACAATTGTATTTGTCATTATACCACATGAGGAGTCAGTAGGTGATGTGCTTCATTTTATTTAATTAAGTTATTAAATATTTGAGGATACCTGGAAGTCTTATATTTGCAAGAATGTCTGGGAATATTGCTAATTCAAGAATCCACTGAATGAGATTACCTAGAAGAGTACCCAATTCTTTCTAATATGTGCCATTTTGCAAACTCCTTTCCTTGTACATACCTATTGTAAGATTTTCCTGTCTGCTCACCAAATTAACAGGCTGATGCTCAGACAACTTTGATCATTCATTTCAGAACTATAGAATAATACTTCCTTGTATCAGTATTCATTGAATCATTCATTCATTCATTCATTCAATTCTTTGTTTGATAGATGCTCAGTCTGAACTAGGCACTGGAATAAACCCTAGGAAATATATAGCAATGAGCAAAGTGCCTAAAGATCCCCAGAGTGCTTTTCACTACACTAACATTCATTCCACTGGGGGTAAAATAAGAGATGTGAATTAAGACTCAGAAGAAAGGAGTCAAGTCTAGTCCCTTTCACAGTGTAATTCTAGAGAACAGGACTGTCATCTTTATTGTGATTTGTAAGTCATTTAAATTTTAAGGAAAACTTAAAATTCAGTAAGTGGGGATCCTTGACACATATTAGAATCATTTTGAAATGTGTAGTCTCTCTCTAGTATGAATAATTGTTACAAGTCATTATCTATGTTAGTATTCCATGGCAAGTTTATCTATCAATCTTGTGACTATCAATCAAAAACTCAGATGGACAATAATTGCTCGTTGCTTTATTTGTTTTACTAAAGTAGAATTTAATCCCCATTCCCAGAGCCTATAAAAAAGAAAATGTTAACCTTTTGAGTGTCACCACCACACCAGTTATCTTAAAATTTCATAAATTCCTTATGATTTGCCAAAGCTTCAGAGTGTTTGAAAATGTCTACCATATTGGTGGGTCAATTTAGGGGTGGGATGAGGGAATTTGAGGTTGATTATCAATAGGATTTGTTACACTGGAGTCAGTCTGGCTTGAATAAAAGCAAAAAATTAAAAACTACAACTGTATGGCTGGTATAATTTACTCAATATTAATATAAGATTATATGTGGTAAAGTGGGTACACCTAAGCTTAATAATGTGATATTTGTTTACTTTATAATGAAAATATCTAAAAGTTTCTATTAAAAACAAAGAAATATTTTACCTTATAGAAAAGGATTAGGAAAACCTCACAATCCTCAACATCAAAATGAGTAATATCAAAACATTTAATAGTAGTTAACATCATTGGCATCATTGACACTTGATTACATGGAAACTTTTTGTGCTGATTTGTTATATGTTTAACACACCAATTATTAACTGATATTTATTATTTATAAGGGAATATTTTACAAAATCAAAAGTAAAAAAAATCAAAAGTAAAATTATCTTAAACTGACTTAAGATTTTTTTTTTTTTTAAGTACGCTCCATGCCCAGTGTGGAGCCCAATATGGGGCTTGAACTCAAAACCCTGAGATCAAGACCTGAGCTGAGATCAAGAGTTGGACACTTAACTGACTGAGCCATCGAGGCACCCCAAGAATACTTCTTACATATGGTGAAGGATATTTAATATTTAAGTATAAATAAAATCATAGAGCAAGAAAATATGAAGTTTTTTATAATTGAAATTTTAGTGTTTCTTATTAGTTTAGAAACTATTTTGATTATATCATGGATTCATCTCCATTTCTGAACTTTTTAAAATCTCTAAATACATGTAAATAATGTATAAATTATAGTTGTAAAGGTATTTCTAGGTATCAACAATTAGAAAAGAAAATTATATTTGTATATATTTATTGTATAGTCCAGTTAAGTGATTCTGTAAAATTACACTTTTTCTTTTTTCATTTCCTTGGAGTTTTAATTTTTTTTTTTTTAATTTGAGTCTAGTTGACATACAATGTGTTTCATTAATTTCAGGTGTAAACTTAGTGATTCAACTTCTCTGTACCTTTTGCTATCTCACCACAAGTGTAGCTACCATCTGTCACCAAACAACCCTATTATAGTAGCACTGACTATATTCCCTATGCTGTGTCTTTTATTCGCATGACTTATTCATCCCATAACTGGAAGCCTGTATCTCCCACTCCCCTTCATCGATTTTGACCTTTCCCTCACTTCCTTCCCATCTAGCAACAATCAATTTGTTCTCTGTATTTACAGATCTGATTCTGCTTTTTGTTTGTTTATTCATTTGTTATTCTTTTTCTTTTTTTAGATTCCACATATGAGTGAAATTACATGGTATTTGTCTTTGTCAGTCTGATTTATTTCACTTAGCGTAATACCCTCTAGGTCTAGCCATGTTGTTTTCCTAAGGGTACAAATACATGGCATGTATTCATATGTATATAGAAGATATTGGTTAATAAAAAAAATATTGTCACTCATGAATTTATTTATTGATTTTCATCTAATTGATGGTCTGAGAGAACACACATGGCTTCAGTAAGTAATTCCAATTTAGTAATTTCTGGTATATTTCAAAAGTTAATAAACAGTTCAAAACCTATTTTGGTAGAAAAAGTTTTTTTTAATATAATTTTTATTATAATGCAGTTATAGATAATGATAAAATGGAGGACTTTCCCACCTCCCAGCCAAGGCTAAACACGCAGTTTGAAGGTTGATTTTTATCTGAAAACTAATTAGAAGAAATCCCATCAAAATTATCCTTACCTTTTTTTTTTAAACACTCTGAGCCAGTAATTATCCTTTAATCATGTTGATAATACTAGATGCTATAATAAAGATCAAAGTGACACATTTTTTTAATTTTTAATGTTACTTTTTCCTTTTAATTTTGTAATTAGACAAGTCTTATCTTTAAAAGTGATGAATTTCCTCCATATTTTAGGAGCTTATAAAGCCTGTAGAGAAAAATATTATCATGATTTCTAAACATTTTAATAGTTTACATGAAAAGAAAATATTTATATTGAAGTAGAATTAAATTTAATATGAGTGATATATATGTGGATATCAAATAATAAAAATAAATATTAAGTAAGCATTAACTAAAGAGTAGCATATGTACAATCTCTTTTCATTCATTTCCTTGCATTGAACATCTATTATGTCTCATGTATCTTTTTCGGATATTTTGCTTATAACAATAAATGAGACAAAGTCATAAAACAAAGTCTTTTAGACATACATTCTAGTGGGTTGAGAAAAATGCTAAACAAAGGAATAAATCTTACAAAGAATTAAAATAGGGTGAAGTGGTAGCGACATGGTGAATAATTAAGTATTAAACAAGATCTGATGGACATCTTAAGGATAAAAAGAAAATGTTGGGTCATAGGACTATGCATTCCAGGGATATACAGCCACTAAACAGAAACTACATCAACACTTTTTAAGATGCTGTCCAGAGGTAGGCAGGGCCGAGTAGGTAATTTTAATCCCAATCTACATTTTATTCCAGGTATAATGGGAAACTACCAGAAAGTTTTAGATAATGGAATAGCACAATCAGAAATGCCATTCTTATTGCTGTGTGAAGAGTGAATTTTAGAACAATAAAATTTAAAATTGGGAGAACAAATTAAGAGATTATTTCATCAGTTTGGTTGATAGATGATAATTTATTTGGAATTCTAGTAGTGGAGACAGAAAGAAGTGAATGGATTTAACATGTGTTTTGTTAGTGAAATTACTAAGTAAGACATTGATAGACTAGCTTTAGAAGTATAGGAAAAATGGTGCCTTTGTTTTTGTCTTTGCAAATTTTTTTTTTAATGTTTTGCTTTGTTTTGTTTTGAAAGCAGGTTTGAGATGTCCCTTAGATTGGCAAAAGGAGATAACAATTAGGAACATAACAGGAATAGGTTATAACAGTATCCATTATTTTAAGATAACTGGCAAATAGATGGTTGTCAGAGAAGACAACATTTTTACAACCTATAAAATTTCTAAGTAGTTTGATTAAGAATCTAAATATCTTATAAATGTTTATTGATGGGTTAGGATGTATCAGGGTTCTCCAGAGGAACAAGACCATAGAATAGAGAGAGAGATTGACAGTAAAGTCAGTGGTGTAATTCCAGACCACATCTTATGGCCTGAGAACTGGAAAAACTCACAGTGTAGATTTCAGTCTGGGTGTGAAAGCCTCACAAACAGGAGTGCCAAAGGCAGAAGACCAATGTTACATCTCAAGCAATCAGGCAGAGAAAGAAGAATTGATCCTACTTTTGCCTTTTTGTTTATTCAGGCCCTCAACTTGGACTGAATGATGCTTTCCCACATTCAAAGGATAAATTGCTTTATGCGTCCACTGATTCAATACTAATATCACCCAGAAACACCCTAACAGACACATCCAAAAGTAATGTTTGGTCAAATATCTGGGCATCTCATGATCCAGCCAAGTTGACATACAAAATTAATCCTCACTATGTGTAACCTACATTCATAAAAGTTCATATATTATTATGATACATTTTCAGAAATTAGGCACCCTTTTCCAGTATACAAATCCATAAACAAAATATTACCAGGGCCCCAAAATCTCTTCTCCTATTCTCCTTCACTATTTACTTACTTTTTACTTCTCAGCTGAGGTTAACCATTATCTTGACTTCTAATAGCATAGGATAGTTTTACCTGTTTTGAACTTTACTCACAGGAATCATAATTTGTATATTCTTTTGTGTCCTGTTGTTTACTCAATGTTATGTTTAAGATATGTATTTACACTGTGTTGCAACTTACCTACCTAGAATTTGAAATTAAACTTATAACTGTTTATAATATCAGAACTTTATTTTAATTTTATAAAGGGGTTTAAATCAAAGAAACTCTGACACTTGAATTGAAGAAATCAAGTTATTTTTCAAAACTTTATGAAGTCTGTATAAATTTCCCTCTTTTCTTTCCTTTATATTTTGACGTGTGTACATTTATAGCCAAAATCTTAACCCTAATAACCCTAATAATATGAACATTATTCAGCAGATATGCCTATCACAAAAAAATTCAAAGAAACATGTTTATAAATGCATACCAGATAATCATAACATATTGTTTGTTAAAGTTAATTTATTTATCTTAAATTTACACTAGGCTATAATTCAGAGAGGCCTTCATCTATGAAAGCTTTTGAGAAGACTGAGTTACTTCCAGCATCAGTTATCACTATGGCAACTCTACAACTGTCTTTATATTTAGCATACAAAGAACCAATTGGAATTCCATTTGTTTTTCTCTATTTATCCTTATAGAAAATTTTAGATGGAACACATCATCCTAACATTCATAAATATAAAGGGTGACTTACTATTACATATAAAGTTAATTATTATAGTTTCAAATTCATTTTTAAGCATTTATATATATATAGTTCTTAACATATTTTATTTAGTTAACTCAAAGTTCTTCTGAAATTTTGTGTCCCATTCTGATTACACAAGATAAACTGTAGCTCCATTACTTCTAAAATAATAAATTCAGTCATAACCTGTTCCTCTTATATGACTAACTGGCTCTCTGTGAGACATCTCAAAATGAGCATGGGAAAAACAGAACTTTTTACTTAAGGAAATATGGACCTATACTAAGGAGTATAGAACACTAGAAATGACAGCTATATGCGCATATATATGTATGAATGATTATACATATAATATTTTCTCTTTAAATCTTTGAAAAAGATAATTAACTGTTTAAATAAAAATAAGAACAATACTAATATATTTATATGCATAAATGAAATGTAAGACAATAGTATCATAAGGCATAAAGAAGAAAAATTGAAGTACTAATGTTATATATGAAGTGGTATAATACCAATTAAAGGTATTTAATTCAGGTAAAGGTATTTAATTCAGGTAAAGGTATTTGATTTAAGGTAAAGACTGTGACAAGTTAAAATGTATACTTTAAACCCTTAACAATCACTGAAATAACAAAATGAAGGGTTATGGTTAATAAGGCAGGAGAGGAGAAAAAAATGGATTTATAAAAATATACTGTATTGATTCAAGAAGAGAGGAAAAAAAAAAAAAACTAGAGGGAAAGGGAATAAAGACCAGATAGGATTAATATAAAAACAATAAGATGATAGACTTGAACGTAATTATATCAATAATTGAATTAATTATAAATAGTATAAATAACCCATCTAAAAAACGATTATCCTAGTGAATAATAATAAGACCAAACTACATGTTATTACAAGAATACTTTAAATATAAATAAACAAGTTAAAATGAAATAAAAAGTAAAAATACATATTGTAACACAAATCATGTATAATTAAACATAAAATAATTATATAAAATTTCTATTTACCTAAAATTCAAATCTAATTGGATGTCCTTTTTTAATTTATTTATTGTTTTACAAATCTGGGAATACAAATTTTCAGCATCCATAGTTTTCTATAAGGATAAAGAAAAACAAATAGAATTCTAAATGTATAATTTGAAAATACTATACTTTATCCTATTGAGATTTCTAATCTTTGGTTAATATAAGACCTTCAGGAAAGAGAAAAAAGTAAGCCAATAAAGGATCTTTATACTTAACTTTTTAAAAAATATTTTATTTATTTATTTGAGAGAGAGAGAAGGAGGGCATGCCCAAGTTGGGGAGCAGCAGAAGGAGAGGGACAACTCACATTGCACTGAGCTGGAGCCCAACATGGGGTTCAGTCCCAGGACCCCGAGATCATGACCTGAGCCAAAATCAAGAGTCGGATGTTCAGCCGATTAAGCCACCCAGGCGCCCCTCCTTATACTTAACTTAGAAGTTATTTATAGCCAGAGATAATGTCCAATTAAAGACAATAATACCAATATGTATAAGTAATTTTTAAAATTTCACTCACTTTATCATTCTGATCAAGCAGTGGGCTAGCTAATGTACTAGGTAGGACTAGGAAATCTATAAAAAATAAATAAATAAATTTTTTAAATATAGATCTTGCTGTCAAATTGTTAACAGGCTAGTGAGGGGCCCAGTTAAGTTTACAAGATTTCCAAGAGTGTGATTTTTGCTTGACAGTAAAATCAAGATACGCTCAAGCTGCAGTAAGAAAGCAAGACAAGGGCAATGATACCGATTTGGGAAAGATAATGATGAACTTCCAGATTGAGTGACATGTGAGGGAAATTTCAAAGGATGAGAATAACTTAGAAAAACTTAAAAGAGGAAAATATATATCAGGGAGCAAGAAAGTCTTCTGCCAAAAATTGGATGTGAGAAAGAACACCATCTATCTGGAGAGTTGGAAATGTTTCAGTGCAGGTGGAAAAGAATCTGATACATGAGGTTGCAGAATTCACTAACTAGATCATGAAGCCCTTTGAGTGCCATGTGACTTTTTATCTCTTCTTTTCATTTGTATCTTTCTTACTTTGCATTTTATTTAATTTTGTCAACACCTCACTTTACTTTATGGGTGTCAATGGATAAAAGTGTACGTCTGTAGTTTTCAGGATTTTGTTCCAGTGTTTCCTCTTGCTCACAGGGAAATCCTGGCAAAGTCACTTAACCTGTCTGAGGTTCTGATACTTCCTCTGCTAAATGAATTTAATTAAGTATGCAAATCTGCCAATAATACAGAAAAATCATCCATTGCCTTGTGAGAAATTGCTCTAGAGAAATCAACATGCTGCACTGGATCTGCTGCTAGTTTCTTTACTAAATAATACATATTTTTGACAAATCAGGAATGTTATCAATTGGAATTAATGAGATAAAGAGCAAAGAGAAAGTTTTCAAGCCTTTTAGAACAGTTTTTAATATAGTATTTGTATTTCCCAAACAACTACCACCAAATCTTTGTAAAAGTTAAAGAGCATTTGAGGGTGGCTAATCTGTTATTTTAAATTGTCTGTTGCCAAGGTAACCTGTTCTTTGGGATTTGTGGTAGAAAAGATCTTTCCAAATCACAGTCAGCCTCTCCATAGGTGTTAGTCAGACAACCACCTGATACATTATAGATCTGTTTCTTGAATCTCTCTAAAGAAACAGTTATTATTTAAATACTATATACAAGATATCTCCAAGTTACAAGAGAGTTTGGCTTTATTTTATATATGGAAGTGCAAATACATTTAGATTAATATGATAAGGGCAGGAATATAAATACAGACTAAATACCTTTGAACAGAAATTTCTCTTTGCAACCAAACAGATGTAGTACAAAAAAAGAAAGGCTAGAAATGATGTTATGGTAGTTAATAGTTACAAACTATACATAACCAGATTGGGATGATTATAATCTGGTTATGTATAGTTCTAACCATAATATGATGAATCTGACCACCAGGCTGTGATGAAGCGCAGTCCCAAGGCCTTTTTAAATTCACTTTTTGTATAATAATGTAGAATACATATCAGTTTGTAAAGGTTTGCAAGTTATCAGTGAAGATTTTTGCCACAAGAATAATTAAAACATGAGAATTATCAATTTTTTGATACAAGAAGATATATTTAAAAATTATAGGTGGTTTTCTCCCTCCCACAGAGTGGCCTGGTGAATGGTAGGTAAGGAATCTTGAGATTGAGTTGATGTGTAAAATTCAGTGATAGATTTGGAAGATGCTGTGTGCCAAGTTCACAGTGTAGCTAGAAAGGGAGAGACAGTATCCTCAGAAAAAGAAGTAGTAAATCATAGAGAAATGGTATGAAATATCAGAGGCAACTTTAGCTTTTGCATTGTCCCACCCATAGCTGACATTGACTATTGACAGAGAGTACCATACATTAACAGCACAAATATATCAATCAGGTTAGCACCACAGAGGTAGATTCTCAGAAATTACCTGCGGAAGGGAAAAGGACTGAAATGGCTGCTATTATTAGAAGTGATGTCTGAACATTAAAATACGGTAGTTATAAATGTCCGTTTCTTAGATTAAAATCCTCGAATTAATAAGTGAGTTTAGCAAATGAATAAGTGAGTTTGACAAATGAACTATGGAAATGTAAGATGTTAACAATGGAAGAAACTAAGTGAGAAGTACATGGATTTTTCTGTACTACCTTTGTAACTTTTTTGTAAATTAATAGCATTCTAAAGTAAAAGAGTTTAATAAAAAATGTAGTAAAATTATGGTGATGTAAATGGAATTTTCTCTTTCTTTTTCCATTCCTGTCATCAAGAGAGAATTTTAGGCAATAACAGAGAATTAATTTGAACATGATGCCCACAGTGCCATTTTTATAAGAAGCTTTATAATTAAACCCAAAGCAGGAAAAGAGTTAAGTCAGGTTTAGTATCTAAGGGCAAGACTATTAATTTGCAAGCTGTGTTATTATGTGAAATATACATGCATTAGGTATACAAGAAAGAGTTTTCTTCCATAGATGCAGAAAAATCACTTGACAAAATGCAACATCCATTCATGATTAAAACTCTGAACAAGTTAAGAATTAAAGCAATTTTCCTAAAACTGTTAAGGACAGCCAAAAAACTTAGTGCTAACGTCATAATTTATGGTTTGTCACAATTTCAAGGTGGCTTCTGAAACTGATCTCTAAATAAGTTCAGCAATCTTAAACTTACTGATTTGTTTTTACTTTAATTACATCATTCATAGCTAAGGCGTTTCTCTTATAAAAGCGATCTATCTAGGTAATTTTCCTTCCAATTTTGCATTAAAAAAATCACTACAGAATTGATAGTTTTATGCAAGCTGTACTTAGTGCTTTCCTTTTTAAAGAATGTGAGATTCTGCTTGTTCAAGTTCTTCAATAACAAATATTATTTAAAACAATCATTAAAATATGTATTAGGCAGTTTTGATTAAAGGTTGTAGTTGATAATTGCAACTTTATTAGTTGTATTTGGGATGGTGACAATTTCTTCATTTATCCCATGTTCATTGTATATGTCCTCATATTCAACATTTTTTTTAAGTAATTTTCAGTGCTTTCAGTATGTTTGGATTTTTCTAATTTTAAGATTTATTTTCATCATTTTCTTTTTAAAAATATTATTTATTTGAGAGAGAGAGAGCACAAGTGAGGTCTGGGGCAGAGAGAGAGAGGGAGACAAGTAGACTCCTTTCTGAGTAGGGAGCCTGACACAGGGCTGGATCCCAGAACCCTGAGAGCATTACCTGAGCTGAAACCAACAGTCAGACGCTCAACTGACTGAGCACCCAGGTGCCCCTATTTTCATAATTTTCTATATTTTGCTTCGGGTATCTGGTTTTCAGTCCCTAGTTGATTTAAAAAAGTAAATTTAATGCAATAATGTTAGATTTTGTATAGAGAGATTACATATAAATTTATATATATATGTATATATATATAAATACATATATACATAAGAATTACACTAAAGTTTTAAAAAATGGCTTTGTAGTCTTATAAGGAATATCACCATGGTGCAAGTGAAACTATACCCAGTCCAGAGTTACAGATAATACCTTCCTTTGATCAAAAGCAATTGTCAGTAGGAAGTTAACTGAATACAACAACTTTTGTGTAGTCAATGGAGATATTTAACACAATATTAAAGATGTCATAAACCGTTTTTTTTTTTTTAAGTCAAAGTACTGATCAGGCTTCCCCCCCCCAACTATGTACCTTGTATTGTTTGATGGTGATTAACTTTAGAGTTAAACCAAACCAACAATGTCACAAAATCACAACATATTAATAATTGGTAAAGGCAAATTATAGGAAGGATGATTACAATGGGAAAGTCCTAAACTTGGATTTGGCTGCCATAACTTATGAGACTCTGGGAGTATAGGTGTTTGGGTTAAATAAGTGTCAGTTTTAATAGATTTGTAAGTGAGGATTATGTTCGTCAACCATTATTTCCTTTGATACTAGATATCCAAATAATAGATTAAAGTAAATATTTGCCTAGCATTTGAACTCAGGTTTTTTCAGGAATCTTTTCTAACCGAAAAAGAATGGGTAAGTCAGTCCTTCACAGATTCTGGGAACTAGATCAAGTACAGAAGACATAATCTCAGCCAATCAGACATTTCTACATGGGTCTTTGAATCTGTAGGTGTGATTAGGGACACATAGGGGTATGTTCTGTCCTCCTAGATTTTCTCTAGACTCTTCCCTATTTTTCAAGTTTTCTTGTTAGCTTTTTCATATATTCAAGTATCTATCATCTACCCTTCTAATAATTTCTCCTCTAATTAATTTATCCAGAAGAGTTGTCTATTTTTCCAACAAGAAGCTCAAAATCAAAGAGAAACTTAAAATGAAAAAGATGAGTCTTACATAAGAGGAAATGTTCTCCTTTTAACTGATAAATATCAACATTTAGAACTACAAGTTTTCACAATTCTAAACCTAAACCATCTTCAAAAGTAAAACTGTTTAAGAAATATTTTTAAGTTTGAGGAAACCATGGCAAAGTCTTTACCAATGTAAACAAATATTTTTCAAACATACTCTTTATGAACAAGTCAGATGAATAAAATAGAATTTAAAAGGGTTCATAGTACATCCAACGCACTATTTTTTAAGTTTTTACTTGATTATAAAGAAACATTTTGGCAGGAAATTTCCTCTGATGGTTGCAGAATATGCTGGTTTAAGCAACATATTTACTGAAATATTTCCTCAGCGTTAGACACCACCCATGAACATCTGAAAAAGTTATTCTCTGTCAACCTACATCTTTCTTGTAAAAATGGATAAAACACATTATGGACACTTGAAAAGAGACCATAGCTCTGGGATCAAATGAAAGTCACACTGAAAAATAATATGAGCACAGGCAGTCACAAGGCAAAGAATTGGGTTCCACATCAATGAGTTGAAGAGGAAAGTCAATTTTATGCTAATTTATATCTTGGTTACTTTTATTGAATAGTGAAACAAAATAAAAGGCTTGTTAATTATAATTTGGAAGATGTTTATAAAACTTAATTTCTTTCTGTTCAAATAATGCTAATGAATATATAACTTTAGCTCTGATTCTAATGAATTCTCTTTGACATGATTTTTAGTAAGCTTATCAGTAATTAATTTATTATCATTTAGAGTTGCATTAATGTCTTCAAAAAATCACACGGTAGAAATCTTTGACATTTGACCTTAAAAATCTGTCAAGTTGAGTCTTAGTTCTACGTCTGTATTGATGTTATAATGCAGTTAGTGTAAATTATCTTGTAAAATGACTTCCAGATTTAAAAAAAAGAAAAAAGAAATCACTTTAGAATGACTTCTGACTGAGCACCTGACTGAGCACCCATGACTTCTCCTTTGATTTCTGTTGATCAAAAATATTTTCAGGAGAATATCCAATTCAAACTATTGTTATGATACTTGTAGTACACTAACATATTTTTTACCTTTTGTGTATTCTGCAATTTTTTTTTTTACTTTTCAACATATGAAATAATTTTTTTGCCTGTGATTCATCAGTTTTACACAATTCACAGTGCTCTCCATAGTACATACCTTCCCGAATGTCCGTCACCCAGCCACCCCATCCCGCCCACTCCCCACCACTCCAGCAACCATCAGTTTGTTTCCTGAGATCAAGTCTCATGATTTGTCTCCTTCTCTGGTTTCATCTTGTTTCATTTTTTCCCTCCCTTCCCCTATGATCCTCTGTCTTCTTTCCCAAATTCCTCATATCAGTGAGATCATATGATACTTGTCTTTCTCTGATTGACTTATTTCACTTAGCATAATACCTTCTAGTTCCATCCACATCATTGCAAATGGCAAGATTTCATTTTTTTGATGGCTGCGTAATATTCCAGTGTATATATATACCACATCTTCTTTATCCATTCTTCTGTTGATGGACATCTAGGCTCTTTCCATAGTTTAGATATTGTAGACATTGCTGCTATAAATAGTGGAGTGCATGTGCCCCTTCGGATCACTACATTTGTATCTTTGGGGTACATACCCAGTAGTGCAATTGCTGGATTGTAGGGTAGCTCTATTTTCAACTTTTTGAGGAACTTCCATGATGTTTTCCAGAGTGACTGTACCAGCTTGCATTCCAACCAACAGTGTAGGAGGGTTCCCCTTTCTCCGCATATTCTGCATTTTGTATTAGAAAGTAGACAATGTAAATTTGAGATTTTTTATTAGGATGATAACTAAAAATTGATGAGCAGCCAACATTAAGGAAATAAGTGTGCAAATAAATGTTTTTTGGTCAAAATATCCAACCACTCTAAGCACATGGACATACATCAATGGCTTTCAGCTTTCTCCCCATTTTAACTGAGGCAAACCGATTATCTTATCAGGGCTGCAGAATGGCTAGGGTTTCTGTTCTGCCGTATGGTTTAAAAAACAGCAATAGATTAGTTTTTCACTTAGAATAAGATATTATTAAAAACAAGTTTTGACTCTGGGTCTTCTTATGTTTTGAAATAATTAAATGAACAGTACTCCTAACTCAAGAGAAAATACAACTGGGCTCAAGAGCAGACTGGATGAAGTAGAACAAATCAAGGAGCTGGAAAATAAAGCAATGGAACTCATCCAGATGGAATAGCAAAAAGAAAAAAAAAGAATTTTTAAAAATGGAGATAACTGAAAGAATCTCTGTGGCAGCATCAAGCAGAGTAACATTCTCATGAAAGGGTCTTAGAAGAAGAAGAGAAAGAGAAAGGGACAGAAAACTTATTTGAAGAAATAATGGCTGAAAACTTCTCTAACTGAAAAAAGGAAATAGACATCCAAGTCCAGGAAGCCCAGGGAATTGCAAATAAGATGAACCCCAAAAGAGGCACAGCAGGACACATTGTAATAAAAATGTCAAAATTTAAAGATATAGAGAGAATCTTAAAAGTAGTGAGACAAAAATAAATTGTTACATATAAGAGAATCACCATCAGATTTCTCAAAAGAAACTTTGCAAGCCAGAGGAAGTGGCATCACATACTCAAAGTGCTGAAAGAAAAAAAAATCTTCCAGCCAAAAATACTCTACCCAACTAAGTTATCATTCATATTTGAAAGAGAAATAAAATAATTTTCCAAATAAGCACAAGCTCATCGCTTTCCATTGCTACTAAATCAGCGGTGCAAGTAATACTAGAGGGACTTCCTTAAACTGAATAGAAATTTCATGATTTAATAACAAGGTAAAGGTAGGGCGCCTGGGTGGCTCAGTTGGTTAAGCGACTGCCTTCAGCCCAGGTCATGATCCTGGAGTCCCTGGATCGAGTCCCGCATCGGGCTCCCTGCTCGGCAGGGAGTCTGCTTCTCCCTCTGACCCTCCCCCCTCTCATGTGCTCTCTCTCATTCTCTCTCTCTCAAATAAATAAATAAAATCTTTAAAAAAAAATAACAAGGTAAAGGTAGTAGATTGACCACACATAAAGCTACTAAGAATGTTAAAAGAGAAAAATGGTAAAATTAATTAAAACTACAATAATTAGTTAAGGGATATATAAAACAAAAATATGTAATAAGTGACTTCAAAAATAAAAAATGTGGTGGTAGTTGGAGGCAGCAGGGGAGTAAAAAAGTAGCGATTTGGAATGTGTTACTGAACAACTACTAGATCATAGAAGAAATCAAAGGCATACACTTTGAAAAGGAAGAACTGCAGATGACATGACATGATAGAAAACCTTAAAAACTCTACCAAAAACTGTTATAATTAGTAAATGAACTCAATTAAGTAGCAGATACAAAATTAATACAAAAATTCTCTTGCATTTCTATACACTAATAGTAAAGGTAAGAAAAATAAGTTAAGAAAAATAAATTAAGAAAACAATCCCATTTACAATTGCATCACAAGGAATAAAATACTTAGGAATAAATTTAACTGAAGAGGTAGAAAACCTGTACACTGAAAACTATAAAACATTGATAAATGAAGTTGAAGAAGACACAAGTAAATGAAATGATACCACATGTTCATGGATTATAAGAATTAAATTATTAAAATGCCCATACTACCCAAAGCAATATACAGATTCAGTACAATCCCGATCAAAATTCCAATGGCATATTTCAAAGAAGTAGAACAAATAATTCTGAAATGTGTATGGAATCACAAAAGACCCCATGGAGAAAAAAAAAACAAAAAACTGTTTTTGAAAAGAAGAATCACATTTCCTGATTTCAAACTATATGTTAAAGTTATAGTAATCAAAACATTTTGGAATGGGCAAAAAATAAAAACAAATAAATGAACGAAGGAGACTTGTAGGTCAAGGAACAGAATAGAGAGCCCAGAAATAAACCCATGTAAATATGGACAATTAATTTATGACAAATGAGGCAAGCATATACAATGGGGAAAAAAAAACAATCAATTCAATAAATGGTTCTGGGAAAACTGACATACATGCAAAGAATGAAAGTAGACAACTGTCTTACACCATGTACCAAAATTAACTCAAAATAGGTTAAAGACTTGAATGTAAGACCTGAAACCATAAAATTCCTAAACACACACACATACACATACACACACACAAAACAAAACAAAACAAAACAAAAACCAGTTAGTAAACTCTGTAACATTGATCTTAGCAAAGTTGTTTTTGGATCTGACTCCAAAGGCAAGGAAAAGAAAAGCCAAAATAAACAAGTGGGACTATATCAAACTAAAGAGCTTCCATATAGGAAGGAAACTATCAACAAAATGAAAAGGCAACCTAGTAACTGAGAGAAGATATTTGCAAATCATATATCCAACAAGGGGTTAATATCCAAAATATATAAAGAACTTATACACTTCAACAACAACAACAAAACAAAATCTGATTAAAAAATGGGCAGAGGACCTGAATAGACATTTTTCCAAAGAAAACCTACTTGGCCATCAGGCACATGAAAAGATACTCAACATCACTAATCACCAGAAAAATGCAAATGAGAACCACAATGAGATATTTACCTCACACCTGTGAGAATGGCTAGTGTCAAAAAGATAATAAATAACAATTGTTGGCGAGGAAGTGGGAAAAGGGAACCCTTGTGAACTGTTGGTTGGTGGGTAAACTAGTGCAGCCACTATGGAAAACAACATGGAGTTTCCTAAAAAAATTTAAAATAGAGTTACCATGTGATCCAGTAATTCAATTACTGGGTATCTATTCAAAAAATAAAAATGCTAATTCAAAAGAATATATGCACCCTTTGTTCACTGCAGCATTATTTACAGTAATCAAGATATGAAAACAACCTAAATGTCCATCAATGAATAAATGGAAAAAGGAGATGTGGTATGTATATACAATAGAATACTACTCAGCTATAAAAAAAGAATGAAATCTTGCCATTCATGACAACACGGATGGACCTAGAAGGTATTATGCTAAGTGAAATAAGTCTGACAGAGAAAGACAAATCCCGCATGATTTCACTTATGTGTGGAATCTAAAAGCAAAACAAACAAAACAAGACAAAACTCAGACTCATAGATACAGAGAAAAGACTGATGGTTGCCAGAGAGGAGGGTGTGAGAGGGGTGTGAAATGGGGGAAGGGGATTAAGAAGTACAAGCTTCCAGTTATAAAATAAATAAGTCATGAGGATGTAATGTACAGCCTGGAGAATATGGTCAATAATAATGCATTCATTTTACAAGATGACAGATGGTAACTAAACTTATCGTGGTGACCATTTTGCAATGTACACAAATGTCAAATCACTATGTTGTGTGCCTAAAAATAATATAATACTGTATGCCATTTATACTCCAATTAAAAAATAGAGAAGGTACAATTTATTATTTAAAAAGATTACTCAACCGATATAGTCATTCTTAATGGGTATAAGATTCACTACATCTCACCAAAAGCTGATTTACTCATAGTCATGTGCCTACTCAAAAAAAGGCAAATTCAATGAATAAGCACTCCATATATGGTATTATTCCCAGAGACATAAAGAATAGAAGAAAATGTAAATAAAAATAATTGAGGAAAATGAGGTATGATTGTAACAGCCTACGTATTTGCCACAACTAGCATTGTTGAATTTATAATTTAATACTTATTTTTATATTCACTGAGGAATAAAAGGATTTGAAATAAAAATGGGGTCCGTGAGTTTGTGTAACTAATGCCTGATTATTTAAGTGTAAATCCCATCTCCACAATCATCTTTACCTTGAATATTTGCCTTTACCAGATTTCACATAAAATCAAGGAACTTGGCAAGCATTAAAAAAGCATTTAACAGCTTTTTATTTTAACTCTTTCAACATGATTACTTTTCATAGCTGCATATTTTTATACCCACGCTTTCCAGTGTTCATTAATGAAAATGAGGGAAATAGACTATACTTAACAAGAAAGGCCAGCTACTGAGAGTTTGCTTGATGTAGAGCGGTGGAGGAAAATACTGAAGACAATAAACATTGCCATGGGCTGTCACCACGCCACACCTCACCTGCTAGATTTCAAGCCAGAAAGAGTGACCCTCTGAGGACAGGTATGTGGATCATGGCTTGAGGTGGACAGCATCAGCTGGATTTCAGTCATGAAACACTGTGTCCTTTCTCTCACTGTGTCCTTTCTCCCATGAATAACTTGTGTAAATTACAAAATATATCTAAGAAGAATAATAGCTCGTTTATCCTCATAGAATAGATTTAAAGGCCAGTTCTGCTATTCCTTTGCTTTGCAACATAGCCTCTGAAATTGTAAAGAACTGCAAATTGTCACAATTGCAGTAAGACCCAGAGAGTGAAAATATGTAAGGATGATAAGAATTCTAAATGATTTACTGAATAGAATTATTATTATTATTATTACTATTCATTAATATGACTATTAGAGTAACATATTCTAAAAGATGAGCTAAGAAACAAACAAAAATAATAAAACAGAAATAAGCTGATAAGGAGCAGAACAAATGCTGAAAACAAACAAAAATATGTAAAATCTTATAAGAATAAACTTTTAAAAAGATATTTTTAAAAAGTTCTATAGGAGTACTATAGGCACTTTGGTTTTTTATCTGTCCCTCATATCACTAAAAGCATAGAACTACCAAATTATCCTTAACACTTCACTCCCCTACCCAGACATAAGCTTTTGTCCTTATTAATTTAGTCATTAAACTTGAAAATTACTGCAAAGTGTAAATAATTGCTATGATCTAAATTTTTACTAAAGAAAATAAGAAAAAAATGGATGTGAAAACACAGTATATGGCTACAAAACTTTTGCAACAGAACATTATCTCTATATTTAAATTATTTCAACAGATTACTATTCCAATAAAATGAGTTAACATTAACTTAACATGTAAAGTAGTTAGAATTTTGACACTGTGAGCAGCTAGTTTTTCATGCTCTAAAAAATATCTTGTCTAAACTGTGTGTGTGTGTGTATGTGTGTGTACGTGTATACAGATAAAATATGAAGACTAAGCAGGAAGAATAGATGGGAAGGATTTTTCCTGCGGGCAAGTGCAATTATTAGTCAATCGATTTTAAACTAGGAGCAAACAAAGAGGACCATTGTCTTGGAATAAGTAGAAGAAAGAAGGAGTCCAAATGGTCCTAGATCTTGAATTTTCCCCTGCTTTGGTAAAAGGAAGCACAAATCTTCTCTGTAAGAAACATTGATTTGTGCTCTGAGATTTTTCACAGACTAAGATAAATAAAACATGGGCTAGGAAATTAACAAATAAACAGAAAACAAAACAAAACAAAACAAAAAGCCAATAAGCAGCAGAACCAAGATTGAAACTCAGGTAGACTACCTCCAGAATGCGCTCCTAACCAGTAATCGTCCAATTGTCTTAGCTCAGGCTGCTATAACAAAATACTATATACAGTGTGGCTTAAACAGGAATTTATTTCTCATAGTTCTGGAGGCAAGGAAGTCCAAGGTCAGGATATCAGAATGATAAGCATCTGGTGAGAGTCCTCATCCTGGTTTTCAAATCATTTGCTTTCTTGCTGTATACTCACATCACAGTTTGAAGGAGAAAGAGAGAATCTCTCCCGTGTCTCTTGTAAGGGCAATAATCTCTTTCATTAGGGTTCTGTCCTCATGATCTAATTTTCTCCAAAAGGTCCCACTTCTAAATACCATCATATTGGGGATAAGGGCTTCAGTATATGAATGGGGGGGAGACACAGTTCATGCACTAGATTTTCTGTACATGGTCAAGTAATAACTATTTTTGGCTTTGCAGGCTAGCAACTCTATACAACTACATAATGCTGTCACTGTAGCATAAAAGAAGCCATAGATAATATTTAAACTAATGGGTGGCTGTGTTCCAATAAAATTTTTTTTAGAAACCCAGGCAAGGGGCGCCTGGGTGGCTCAGTCGTTAAGCGTCTGCCTTCGGCTCAGGTCATGATCCCAGGGTCCTGGGATCGAGCCCTGCATCGGGCTCCCTGCTCAGCGGGAAGCCTGCTTCTCCCTCCTCCACTCCCCCTGCTTGTGTTCCCTCTCTCGCTGTGTCTCTCTCTGTCAAATAAATAAATAAAATCTTTAAAAAATAAATAAATAAATAAATAAAAATAAAATAAAATAAAATAAAATAAAAAAAAGAAACCCAGGCAATAGGCCAATCTGGACTGTGTGCAGTAGATTGCTGTACTCTGCTTTTACTTCTTTCATTGTTATATTAAATAAAGATACAACAAAGTGTATCATCTAATCCAAGAGTTATTTGAAAATAAAATAGATACATTTCAGGTGAGATTAATAAGGAAAAAAATGAAGACATAGGTAAATAATATAATGAAAAATGAAAGCAATGAGATGAAATAAAGAAGTTAGAGGTAGTGCTAATATGCAACCCACCTTCTTCCAGCCCCCTTGCCAATAAGTTCAAGTAGAGAACAGAACTATTACCTTCATCTGCTGGTGGTGCAGTAACCACTTTGAACAACAGAAGAAAATCATAGACTGAAAAGGAATTATGAGAGTCACAGAAACTTAGGTACAGTAACAAAATATCTAAGTCCATATCAGAATTCCAGAAGAGGAAGATGAGTGCAACACTGAAAAATTATAAAGAAATAATGCCAGAAAATGCCCCAAATTTGGCAAAAGAGATAAATCCACCTATTTGAGAAGCTCTGTGCCTCAGACAGGAAAAACCTAAAAAATACATGCCAAAGTGTATCATAATAAATTTCAGAAAATTAAGGACAATGAAAAAATCTTAGAAGCAGCTACAGAGAAAGCATTATCTGTAAGTGAAAAATAATTATAAATACCATGACTTTGTCATCAGAAACCATAAAGATTAGGAGGAAATGACACATTTTTCAAGTTCTAAAGGAAAAAAATCAAAACAAAACTGTAAACTAAGAAATCTATATCCATTGAAAATATCCTTCAGGAATGTGGGTAAACTGAGGGCATTCTAAAAAGAAGGAAACCTAGGGATTTATTCCTGGCACACCTACCCTAAAGAATGGCCAAATGATGTTCTCTAACCATGAAATAAATGATAAAGAAGAAAATTTGAAATATCAGGAAAGGAGAAAGGGCAAAAGGGAGAGCAAAAGTTGGATAAATATGGTAGACCATTCTCTTTAATTTTCTTAATTATGTGAGATGATTGAATTGAAAATTACAACTTGCCTGATGTGATTCTAAATGTATTTAAAGGAAATGTTTAAAACAATAAATTGTAAAGAAAGATGGTAAAGAGACTTAAGTGGCACTAATATTCCTATACTTTCTTGAACTATTTAATAATATGTTGACACTGGTGGTTTTCTTTTTTTCTTTTTTTTTTTAAGATTTTATTTATTTATTTGGAGAGAGAGTGAGCAAGAGAGCACAAGCAGGGGAAAAGCAGGCTCCCTGCTGAGCAGGAAGCCTGATGCAGGGCTCTATCCCAGGACCCTGAGATCTTGACCTGAGCCAAAGGCAGACACTTAACGAACTGAGCCACCCAGGCGTCCCTTGACACTGGTATTATACATGTATGTTATATATTTATTATGTATTTAAATGTGATGCTTAGAAAAACCACTAAAATATAGTGAGATATATTCATAGATTCCATAGATAAATCAAAATAGCTGCATCTCTGTGGAACTATGCTGAGTTAAAAAAAAAACTCAATCTCAAAAGCTTGCATATTCCAATTCTATTTATATAACATTATTGAAATGGCAGAATTATAGAGATGGAGAAAGAATGGTGGTTAATAGGTGTTAGGGATACCATATTTTATTGGATTGCCAGAGTTTAAAAGTCAATGGAGAGAGCACTGACTGTTTTACAATATTAACTTCTTCGAAAAGTCTAATTATTTTTATTCAAATTTTCTTTAGTATTTCTCAGTGGAGTTTCAAATTGTCCTCAAATAGATCACCTTTTTTAGTTTTATTCATGTGTACTTTTTTTGTTATTTTTGCTTGATATATTCAAATGATATGAAACTCCATTTTATTATTAGCTTATTACCACATGTATATAGGAATGACATTGAATTTTTATTTTCATCTTACTGAACGCACATGTTGTTATTAGTTTTCAGTTATTTCTATTGGGAATTTGAAGTATCAGGCATTTCATATGTAAATAATCGTTTTTTTTTTTTCTAATTCAAATTTGAGAAGCCATTATTTCTTTATTTTCATCCAGTAGATTAGTTGGCAATTAAAGAGCAATGTGAAGTGATCAGGTGAGGATGTCATCTTTGTCTTATTCCAACCATGGAAAAATAATTTGTCTCTTATTCTTTCCCTTTATACCTCTAACTCCATTTCTTCTGCTTCACTTCTGGATTTTTCTTGGATGAATTTTGTTCATTTATATTTTCCTAGAAACTAGCAGATTACGTGAAAACATTCAGATGTGCCTTTTTATTAAATCAGCAAATTTAATTAACATTTAATTTTATAAAATAATTTTGGGGTCGGGCGCCTGGGTGGCTTAGTCGTTAAGCGTCTGCCTTCGGCTCAGGTCATGATCCCAGGGTCCTGGGATCGAGTCCCACATCGGGTTCCCTCCTCGGCGGGAAGCCTGCTCTCCCTATCCCACTCCCGCTGCTTGTGTTCCTGCTCTCGCTATCTCTGTCAGTTAAAATATATCAAGTTACCTTGTAATATATGCATTTTTATTATTTTATTTTTATATTTATGCAATTATGTAAATTTTTATTCTTCTATTTTACTCCCAAGTCATGAATAGTTTTCTTTAAATATATTTCCTTAATTCTTCTCTTAGCTTTGCACAGTGGCAGTATCATTCGTAACCAATGAGGTTTATCCAGGGTGCGATTATTGATTGCTAACTGAAAACTTAATTCTCCTCTTAAAAAACAGTTATTTTTTAAAAATCATGGGGTTCAATAGTTTATTTGCACATTGTTTCTCTCTCTGTTCCTCTCTAATATTTTTTTAAATATAAACTATTTCTTCCAAATATTCTTTTAATGACATTGAGTAGATTCTGACATTGAATGTGTTAATAATGAATATTCTTGTTTATATACTGCAGGTTTGATATAAAGGTCTTTGTGCATAATAGAGTGCCTAAAATGTTATAGATTGTTGATTTTTTAGTTTAATCACTCTTTAAATTTTTAATTTGTCTAAGATCATCCAGCTAGGATGCAGTAGAATTAGTATTTTAATCCAGAGTCAAACTCCAGAGACCATATGCTTAACTATTATGCCACATTGCTTGTGGATATCATTTACTTGTGCTTAACTGAACTTCCCTGGGTTTCATTATATCTAAAATGTGATGATCTAAGGAAAGATTCTCTGTCTTGTTATGAAATACCATACTAAACAAAAAGTACCAGTTTCTCTTTACTTTATTTTAAATATTATTTTTCATACAAATACCAATAGTTTCATCTTTTCTATAACTCCACAATGTTCTCATTGTGTAAAACATTTTAAGAATTTGATACAGTTTAGCATCATTCAGAAATATTTTTTGAAATTCACTGAAAACAAAGAAAAATGAGACTTTATTGCTTCTCTAATGAGTAGAACTAATTAATAATTGGCTTAACCCTATAGGAATTCTAAACAAAACCAAGAAAATGGGGCTCTCAATAGGAGCTCATTTAAGTTCTGTGTACACAAAAAGATTAGTCGATTGTTTTCCAGACAATTTCTGAAGATTACCCTAGTACTTTGTTAACAAAGCCCAGAATCGCCCAGCTTGACAGTTCAGCAAACAATTTGAAGATTCTTACCCCTGCAAGTTAAAACTTGAGAAAGTTAGGGGTGCCTGGGTGGTGCGGTCAGTTAAGTGTGGGATTCTTGATTTCCCCTTGGGTCCTCCCCCATGGGTCATGAGCCCTGCACAGGGCTCAGCTCAATGGAGAGTCTGCTTCTGTCCCTCTCTCTCTCCCTCTCCTTCTGCCCCTCCCCCTGCTCATGCTCTCTCTATGAAGTAAATAAATAAATCTTTTTTTAAAAAGTGTATTAGAAAAAAGAGAAAGTTGAAATGACAGTTGCTGCTCATGCAGATAGCCCCACCCTTCTCAGGTCTTGGTGGACAAAAGGTGAATCCAGATTGGGGAGGGAAGGTAGAGTGAGGTGTCAAAGATACTTTCTGAGAGTAATTTAAAGAAGTATCAGCAGAGACAAAGGGGATATGATGACCCTGGGGAAAGAAACACTTCGGAGGATCCAGGTATTTTCCCCAATTTTGTTCAAAATCCCTACCAAAACAAATATCCTGCTAAGACAGTCTTTGTGTCCTGGTCTTTAGTGTTCTGGTTAATATCTGTCTAAGAAGGTTTATGCATCTAATACAAAATGTTCTGTCCAAGACCCAGTGATTTCATAGGGAAAGATTGAGGCAGTTTTAAGATCCTCTCCTTATCCTCTGTTTTGCTCCTGTCTTGAGTTTAATAGATGTGATACTTTTTCTGATTTTTCCCTCTGAAGTATAGTTTAGAGAAAGAAGAGCAGTGTGCTTAATTGACATGAAAACCAAAAATCTCATCTTTGTTTTAATGTTTAAATCTTTAGCTGCATGAAAATAAGAAATAATTTAAAAAATAATAGCATCATATCATATTACAAGATGTACATTCAATTCAAGGAAAGCAATAAAGTTGCAGCTGCTGTTTTTAAAGGAAAACTTTTTTAGCCACTGTTGTTCATATTTAGAAAAATGGATATTAGCTGAGGAATCATGCAATTTTCTTTACTTTTCTTTTTTTTTTAAAGATTTTATTTATTTTATTTGAGAGAGAGAGAGAGCACAGAGGCAGAGGGAGAGGGAGAAGCAGGCTCCCCGCTGAGCAGGGAGCCAGACATGGGGCTCGATCCCAGGACCCTGAGATCATGACCTGAGCCGAAGGCAGACGCTTTACTGACTGAGCCACCCAGGCGCCCCTTTCTTTACTTTTCTTACCTCTTCTGTTGAATTCTAAAAAACACTCAGGTAAGACACAATTTTATTATTATTATTATTTGTTCCCCTGCTTACTAATGAAAAGGATTCATAAGGGTTTATGCAGAAAATATATTTTAAAAATATAATTGTTACCTTAAAATTATTATTGATGAGCATTGCACAAGTTTAAAAACCAGTAAATACACGTAATCATGACTGACATAATTTTAACATTTAAGCAGAGAGACCAACCAAAAAAAAAAAGTGCAACATTTTAAGATTATAGTGTAGAAAATAATAGGAATGATATATTTCTTAATAAAGGCTGTTCTTTCTTACAATAACAAGGAAAGTATATAGAATAAAGAAGAGCATGGAATTTGAAGCAACTTAGGGTTTGGCTGAAATTAAGACTGAGTATGTAAAGCCCCTATGATATAGAAAACGCAAATGATAGATAATATATAAAAAGTTTAAAAACATTAAAAAGTATAAGAAGGAAATACCAAAACAAGGTTAATAATTATGTGATTCTTGGAACTCACTTAAGTTATGTGAACTGACTTCCTTGCATAAAAATGGGTAATTTTAGTGAAATATTCATATCCATTAAATTATTATTTATAAAGCACATAAAATATGCCCTGCACATAGTAGGCACCATATACATGTTCATTCCACTATCATTTTGGATTTTTAAATGTATGTTAAATAGTCAACCTAAAAAAATTCACTGTTACTATATTAGAAAAAGTTTGTGTGTATATGCAAAAAAAAAAGTGCAGGTGGTTTCTGACCGTAAAGAGATTAAATAGCAAGTGCCTGGGGTCGGAAAGCACTTTCCACTTTATTTTCCTTATATATTACCTAGTTCTTTCACAGTCTCAAAATTTTTTGCAGCAAAGACCAAACTGGAGAGAAAACAGTGTAGTTACCCAATCATCCCCCAAAGCTGGAATCATAGTAAATACCCCAGAAATTTAGATGAATCCAACAGAGAACAAAAAGAAATAACAGAGAAACACTGACAGACTCGTCCAGGTTCACAATGCTGTACCCACAGCTCCGATATGCAAATAAGCATCAAAATAATTTGATGACAATGAAATTACTGAAAGTCATTACAGATTTAACTTCCTACGAATTGTCATAGATTTTATGGCAGAATTATGAATGTATTTTATTATGGTCCACTGCCTGAGGGCCTAATGGACAGTTCAGAAAATATATGGACTATTTTACCTCTCTAAAATCTGAAAAAATTCTCATTTCATATTCAAATTTGACTCCAATGTTATAAGATGAGGGATATAAATGGCTTCTGGGTGGCTCAGTCAGTTAAGCGATTGACTCTTGATTTTGGCTCAGGTCATGATCTCAGGGTCCTGAGATTAAGCCCTGCTCTGGATTGGATCCTGCTTAAGATTCTCTTTCTCTCTCTCCCAATATTATCTGAGTGATTATTTTAAATGAGAAATATTTGGATTACCATGTAGAGCAATATTACTTTCTCCCATCTCTAGAAGAAAATGTGAGCTTCTGAGTAGTTAAAATAATTCAAAGAAGATTCTTTGAAACATGAGTCAGCTTCTCCCTCTCCCTCTGCCCCTCCACCTCACTCATGCTCTCTCTCTCAAATAAATAAATAAAGTATTTTTAAAAAATGTGGTGTATACATACAAAAGCCAAATGCTGGCAAGATTGGAACACTTGTATACTGTTGGAGGGAAAAATTGTGTGGCTGCTATGGAAAAGAATATCAAGGATCCTCAAAACATTAATAGAACCACCATGTGATCCAGCAATCCCTCTTTTGGGTATTTATTCAAATTAATTGAAATCAGGATCTCAAAGAGATATTAGAACTTCCATGAGCAGGGAGCCTGAGACATGGGGCTGAATCCCAGGACCCCAAGATCACAACCTCGGCCTAAGGCAGACACCCAACCCACTGAGCCACCCAGGAGCCCCTACAACATATTTTTTTATCCATTCAAGTGTCAGTGGACGTTTAGGTAGTTTCCACATCTTGGTTTTTATGAATAATGTTGAACATGTTCCAATCTTGCCACATTTGCCTTTTGTTTTTCTGGTAATAGCCATCCCGACAGATGAGAAGTGATATCACATTGTGGTTTTGATTTGCATTTCCGTGATGATTAGTGACATAGAGATCTCATGTTTATGATACCAAAAGTACAGGCAAAAAAAGCAAAAATAGACACATGGGACTACTTCAAACTAAAAAGATTCTGCTCAGGAAACAATAAACAGAGTGAACGGACAACATACAGAATGGGAGGAATTATTTGCAAAACATATATCTGATGAGAGGTTAATCTTCAGAATATATAAACTGCTCCTACAATTCAATAGCAAAAACCCCCTAATAACCTGATTTTTAAATGAGCTAAATACTTGACTAAACATATCTCCAAAGAGGACATACAAATAACCAACAGATATATTTTTAAAAAATGAGTAAATGCTTTGGAAACCCTTTTATTTTGAAACAAGTGTTCTTCATGTTCTTCCATTAAGTCAGTATTTATATTTTTAAAATATAAATTTTAACTTTTTCTTATAAAATTTATTCTTAGGACTTTGTTTATATGTAAATACATGTCCCCCTCTTCAGTGTTTCCCACTGACTTTAAGGTTAATGTGAAATAACCTGTGAACAAGAAAACCATCTTATTCATAAAGGAAATTGCATTTCCAGAGAAGTGGAGCAACCAAATAGAATGAGTCAGATCTCTCACTATCATGGCAACATCCTATCTGCCCCAGATGTTTTATGCTCAGAATATTATATGAGAGAATAAACTTCCATTTTATTTCAGCCACATAGATTTTGCCCTGTCAGAAAAGCCAAGTCAGTTTCTCAAGTAATATAAATGCTTACGAAATATGTCATTTATCAGTTCTAAAACATCAATTATAAGACATTATTGACGTAAAATAGCTTTTAGAGGGGCGCCTGGGTGGCTCAGTAGGTTAAGCATCTGGCTCTTGATCTCAGCACAGGTCTTGATCTCAGGGTCATGAGTTCAAGCTCCGTGTAGAAAATAAATCAACAAAAAAAAAAAGCTTTTAGACAAAGATGGCATGGTGTTATAAACTGTACAATGATCCCTATTTTAAGATTTTTTTAAACTACAGAAACTCCTGTTTATAGCCAGGATGATACTCTTTAATATTTTTTATACCCTGATTTTACTTTGAATTCTTGATTCTTCAGAGTGAGAAATATAATTTTTTTTTCCTTCAAATAAGTTTTGTTTTTACATATTACATATACTTATTCATGGTTACAAGTTGATATCTGTAGCTTTATTCACTTTTGAACTAATTATTGTTATAAATTTACCCTCTTTGCTGTAGTTCATCCTATATGCCTTGCATTCGGCTTATTTTGCTGTGATTAATGCCATCTGTGCTTCATTTGTGCTTCTGTTTGAACTATCTTTTCATAATCCTTTACTTATTTTTTTTCAACTTGGTGAGTTGCCTTATATAAAGAATCAAGAATTTATGTGTTCAAAGTACCGTGGTTTTAAACTTTTGATATGTGTGTGTTGGACCTCCTTGGCAGATTTGTAATATTTAACTTACTTCTTTCATCTTTTTATGATTACTCAAAAATTTCGGCAGTTTTCTAGAGTGAAATGAATTTGTTATAACACTTTCCTTTTTTTAATAGTGTTTTACAAGTCTGTTGTTCTGGTTAGAACTCTCCCACTGTTTACATTCAGGTAAAAATTCAAACGTGAAATTACTGGGTATTTTGAAATGTCAAGCTACATCCCTGATGCTCTGGCCTCCCAATTTCCACCCCAGTTAAAGGCAAGAAATTCCATAGATTTTTTTTTTTCCTTTTCTCTTCCCAAACTTTTTCCGGGAATGCATAAATATAATATGGTATTTCTAATACAGATAATAAATTGAAAATTATTTTTACATTATATATTTTGTCCTTCAAGTATGTATTTCAACCTATAAGTTTATATTTTAATTTTTATGACTTGTTTTGAATCAACTTTATATTTTAATCATTTCAGAATTTATTAGTAGCCTCCCAACAGGCTGGCAAGTCCAGGGGATTCAGTGGGATAGCTTTCAGGTGTCCTACAACACATTTAGCTGTAAAGATTTTACCCACAGATAGGCCCTTACAGGGCCTTTGGTTATCAGATGCTCAGACCCTTCAGGGATAATGTTTCAGAGTCAGTTTACCCCACCAGGAAAGCCACCAACAAATGGTTCTCCAGTGATTTCTGCAGAAGTGATAGATGCATGGAAAGGGAATACAGATTCTAGGAGCATAGGGGGTTGACATATATCATTTATCATCTTCAGGACCAACTAAAGCCACAGAGACTCTAGCTGGTCACACTAATGTTCTTTTTATTATTTTTCACAGAAATTGTCAACAATCATGTTATTGATAAACAAGTTAATCTACATGTTGTATAGGAGGGAATATAAGGATGCCCTGCACCCCACTAGCCCCTTCACTGAGGAGTTGCACTATTTCCTGTCTGCTTTGATTGGTGACTGCTAATGGCTGTCGGTTGTCTCCATTAGAGTACGGTTCTCAGGTAAAGGGGGGGGGGTCCCATCCAGGAAGCTATGCTGCCACTTCTCCCAGGACACCCATCCATCCAATGACTCTCTCACTGATGCAGAGGTGTAAAAACACACCAATACACCCTCACAGTGGGTCCAACTTTATAGTGCAATTCATGTTCCAGATGACTCCATGAAGCTAGGCTAAAGCTTGTCTGTAGCTGAAATCTCATTCTTGCTTCATTGTCTGGCCTGCCCTGTCCAGCTTCTCTACTCCCTTTCTGAGGAGACTACCTCAAGAATTACATTTACAGGAATTCCATCTCAGGCTTTCCTTACAAGAGGCCTAACTTAAGTCAATATTATTTAGATTCCATGAGATGTTGGATATCTGAGATTAACGGAGGTGATATGAAAGACAACCTTATCTCAGAATTACAGAATTGAGGAAAACCTTTTTACAGTAAAATTTAGAAATGTTGCCCTAGTGTGGTCTGCAGTTTATTCCCACAACAAAGAAATCTTAGGTTAATCTAACTTGTATTACCCTGGTTATATTCTATATATATCTATGCCTTTCCTTAATTTAAATTTGTTAGTGTTGCCAAAGTATAGAAACTGCTTTGGTTTTTGTTTTGTATCATTTTGTTCTGTTTTTGTTTGTTCTTTAAGAAATGTGCATAATTTTTTTTGTTTTAAGTAATGGAAAAGTAATATATTTTCTAAAAAAATCTTATCAGTCATCATTATTTATTAATATTTTAGTAGGTTGCCATTATCTTTCTACTACTTCACTTATTTTGTTTTTGGTAACATATTCTGTATATGAAAATGTGATTTCAAGCTTTTTTCTTCTTTACAAATTCAATTTTCTATAACCTCTATATTTTCTAAATTAAGTGTTTATTGCATTCTAATTTTCATGACAATAATTCTGCCCCACTAATCTTACTTTAGGCCTCAGGCACTGTATTTTCAGATCAAGGAGTTATCTCTGTGTGATTTTTTGATCATAGCTCATAAACACAGTTAAAAGCAACGTGCCTTTCATCACTTCCCAAGTCTGGGACAACCTGAGAAAAAAGGCATGGATTCCATTTCATATGGAATTAAAATATTAGCTTTGGTGCAGAAAAACTAATTTGGTGAAGTGTACTTAGATCTGTAGCCAAAGTGTTTGCAAACTGTTCCTATTCATCCCCATCCCAATACCATTCTAGACAAAAGGATATCTCACCTAGGAGAAGTGGCTATCTCCAGGGTTGATGCATTTAGCCAACTTTACTGATAAGAGGGAAGAGCAATAAAACAAGAACATGTGTGATACACTAATGTTTGTTGCTTTTAATAAATTTCCTCCACCCAATCAAGAAATGTGAATTAATAGACACTATTCACCTCCATGACTGAGAGGCACAGCAAGAAGTTAGAAATGTTCTTCTAAACGAAGTTATCCCACATAGAAAGAAGAGTCCATATACATGGAAATTTCCCTTGCAAGAATCTGCTGAGGAATTTTTCTATATGTCAGTAGAATCTTCTATATATTATTTGCTGACAATAATTTTAACCCTGCACTCCCTTATTTTTTCCTATGCTTTTCCCTCATAGAAAATTTATGTTTGAATATTTTCATACATTTGTCTCTGATGCAAGTTAATTTTTCACAACATATCATTTATAAATACATATTATCTTACTTTAATCCCTGATTACTTCTCTGGCATATCAACTTGAGAACACAAGTGAAAAAAACAGTTCATCTCACCTCCAATAGTCAACACCTCCAAGATTATTCCTTTCCTTCAAATGCTCTCTCCTCTTTCAACCCTGTTTTATTAATCAAGACTACATGTTTCTGCTTTCATTCTTCAGAATGAAATGTCTCCTTGCACTAGATTTTCAGGGATATGTGGTAAATGAACTAATTCAAATAGAAAGAAAACATGCTAATAAAATCAGGAATGCCTCAAAAGTTATAACCATCTCCTCCCCATTCTTCTGAAAACTCCTCTTCTTTAGTTTTAGTAGTCGGTTTTGTTTTAACGAACATTGGAGCTACTACAAGTAGTCTAGTGAAAATTTTAAACCTTGCTATAAAGTAACTATTCTTAAATATACTTATATACCTGGCTCGGTTGATTTTCTTACTTTTGTTTTTAATTATTAAGATTTTTTTATTTAAAGAGAAAATGAGCCTTGGAAAATATTTAATGACTTTCTTATAACTACAGAGTCAATTAAGTGGCAAAGTTAGGGCTCTAACTGGGGCATTCTGAATCCAGAGATCTGATTGTAGAAAGTTATGCTTCAACATGTCATGTTGTCATCTCTCTTCCTCTGTCATGCTCTCTTTCAGTTTCTTTCTCTCTCACCTGCATCTCTATCATCTGCCTTCCCAGTGATTAATCTATCTACATATCTATTTGCTATCAATCTGATCAACTGATATCTATATATATAGATAGATATATAGAGATATATAGAGATATATAGAGATATCTTCCCTCATCCTCAACTAATACATTTGATGGAGCAATTGGACAATATAATTCAAACATGATGTTGTCACACATTTATTGAATAAATATTATGTCAGGAGAACTGCTAGGAAATTAAAAAGGCAATACACAACATCAAGATGAGTTGTCTGTGTTTAGAGAAACATATATTTCTTTGCAAAACTGTTTTGAGTAACATTTCATGGACACCCTCTCCCACACACACTTAGGAGCACACTCTCATCCACAAAAAAAAAAAAAAAAAAAAAAGCTTGATGTATAAGCACATAAAAGTAACCTCTGCAACAAATGGTTCTACCCAAGGAAAAGCTCTACCAGTACACCTGAAATATGATCTACTATGTACAGTGCCTATTCTGCAGGGAAATTATCACCCATAGAAAAGAAATATACTACTAATTAGAGTAAATGAAATAAATGTCACCCAACAAAAGTTACATCAAGGAACTGGTCTGAATTATTTAAATAAGTCTGATTCAAATATATTTTGTTTACTTTTCTTTCTATTATAGAATCCCCAAATAAATCTGCCAGTTGCCCATTGACTTGTGGAAATTGAAAGATTCTTACCTTCAGGACATTAAAAAACTCTTTAGTAGTACTTTATTTTTATTGTGAAGTTGTGTTAACTTCTGAGAACTTGACATTATCAAATAAAGATAAGAATTTAATAATGGGATTTTTAAGTTATAAATATGTATAATTATAGATATTTATATAATATATATGTTATGCATGTGTGTAAATAAATAGATGGTGCTGACTATAGCAATAGCAATATGAACACTTTTCAGCTAAATTTCATAAAGTTTAACTTATTTTAGTCATTGCATTTCAGACAAAAACAAGCTATAACATGGAAAGAAATCTCTAAAAGAGTTATACAGAATATCATGAAAGTCTCAATTGCTAAAGTAGGTCACAGCAATTAAATTGCCTTCTTAACAGGTCTACTGGTAATTCTATTATTCCTATGTTATATTTTTACAAAGTTCCTTTGAAAATATTGCTCTTTTGTTTATAAGCTTTTATAGACACATTCACGCAGACTTCTTATTGCCTGTCAACCATTTACTTTCATTATAAAAGTCATTTTGTTAGGGTCTTGATTTAATTAATAGACTGTGTTCATTAGGGCAACTGACCAACTGAAGAATCCCTGCTGCATTATTCAATAGAAGTAGCTCCTGGAGTTTTGTTTTTAATTTGCTCCATTTTTCCTGGTTCATAAACCATGAAAACTTTTATTTTTCTTGGCTCTCCGATTAAATCAGTTTCCAAGAAATGAGACATATGGGTAACTTATATCTCCTTTATTGATATTCTTTCTTGCCAAAACTTATTTTTTTTAAATTGCCAATACAAGGATTTTCTAGGGTAGGTACTTATGTATGTCTGTTGTGCAAGTGTATTATACTAAAGGGCCTTAAATTTTTATGCTTCTTATCAGAACTGATAATAGAATATTAACAAAGAATATTAGCAAAGCCCTTTTAAAAATTTAGATATGTGTATTTGTAAGGTTAATTTGACTTAATTGCTGTGAGTATAATAATTCTAGCTTCTAAGTTTGCCTAGGTGGTTCCATCGCTTAAGTTAAGTGCTCAGGTCATTATCTCAGGGCCCTGGAATTGAACTCTGTGTCAGTTCCATGCTTAGCAAGGAGACTGCTTGAGAATCACTCCATTCCCCTGCCCCTCCCCCACCCCTCCCCCACCCCAGCTCATGCTTTCTCTCTCTCTCTCTCTCTCACATAATTATAATAATAATAATTCTAGCTTCTAAAGAACTTTAATAAGAAAACTTCTAAAGAATTTTGACAGAGTTGTGTCTTTTACTCTGCAGCCTGTTTTCTGCACCGTGTTGGTTCCAAGGTCCTTAGGTGTGGGACTCTCTTCTAGACAACTTTAGATAGCGGGCTCCTGAAAGTGTGGCAGTGGGATGGAGTGCAGGAGTTAAAGAGTCTAGTTTTCTTAATAGCAGCTATTAGATTGCACATTTAAGCACTGCAGAAGCAGTTCTTTATCTGCAGCCCATAAGTTTTTGATGTAGTGTTCCATGATTCATTGTTTGCATATAACACCCAGTGCTCCATTCAATACGTGCCCTCTCTAATACCCATCACCAGGCTAACCCATCCCTCCATCCCCCCTCCCCTCTAGAACCCTCACTTTGTTTCTCAGAGTCCATAGTCTCTCATGGTTCCTCTCCCCCTCCAATTCCCCTCCTTCATTTTTCCCTTCCTATTACCTTCTTCTTTTTTTTTTTTTTTAACATATAATGTATTATTTGTTTCAGAGGTACAGGTCTATGATTCATCAGTCTTACACAATTCACAGTACTCACCATAGCAAGCACCCTCCCCAATGTCTATCACCCAGGCAACCCATCCCTCCCAGCCCCCACCACTCCAGCAACCCTCAGTTTGTTCCCAGGGATTAAGAATTCGTCATATCAGTGAGATCATATGATACATGTCTTTCTCTGATTTACTTATTTTGCTCAGCATAATACCCTCTAGTTCCATCCACATCATTGTAAATGGCAAGATATCATTTTTTTGATGGCTGCATAATATTCCATTATATATATATATATATATATATATATATATATATATATATGTGGTATATATATATATATATACCACATCATCTTTATCCATTCCTCTGTTGATGGACATCTTGGCTCTTCCCATAGTTTGGCTATTGTGGACATTGCTGCTATAAACATCGGGGAGCACATATCCCTTCGGATCACTACATTTGTATCTCTGGGGTAAATATCCAGTAGTGCAATTGCTGGATCATATGGTAGCTCTATTTTCAAGTTTTTGAGGAACCTCCATACTGTTTTCGAGAGTGGCTGTACCAGCTTGCAATCCCACCAACAGTGTAGGACGGTTCCCCTTTCTCTGCATCCTCGCCAACATCTGTCGTTTCCTGATTTGTTAATTTTAGCCATTCTGCCTGGTGTGAGGTAGTATCTCACTGAGGTTTTGATTTGGATTTTCCTGATGGTGAGCGACATTGAGCACTTTTTCATGTGTATGTGTCTGTTGACCATTTGGATGTCTTCTTTGGAAAAATGTCTATTCATGTCTTCTGCCCATTTCTTGATTGGATTACTTGTTCTTTGAGTGTTGAGTTTGATAAGTTCTTTATGGACTTTGGATACTAGCCCTTTATCTGATATGTCATTTGCAAATATAGTCTCCTATTCTGTTGGTTGTCTTTTGGTTTTGTTGACTGTTTCTTTTGCTGTGCAAAAGCTTTTTATCCTGATGAAGTCCCAATAGTTCATTTTTCCCCTTGCTTCCCTTGTCTTTGGTGATGTTTTTAGGAAGAAGTTGCTGCAGCAGGAAGCCTGATGTGGGGCTCGATCCCAGGACCCTGGGATCATGACCTGGGCCGAAGGCAGACGCTTAATGACTGAGCCACCCAGGTACCCCTGTATAATTCCACTTTTATGAGATACCTAAAGTAGTAATATTCACAGATATAAAAATTAAAAAGATGGTTACAAGCGCATGGGGAGAGGGGAATTGTTGTATTTAATGGATATAGAGTTTCATTTCTACAGTATGAAAAGGTCCTGGAGATCTGTTTCATGGCAAAGCAAACATAATTAATACTACTGAATTTTACACTTGAAAATGGTTAAGATGGTAAATATTATGATATGTATATCTCACCACAATAAAAGAAAAATACAACAGAAAGTTGTAGGCTTTATTTGACTTACCAAGACTCTTTTTTTGGTGTGAAAATGGTTACAAATCTCTACTGTGGAGCAATATTGGACATGCCTGATTTGCCCCTTCATAGTGCAACACATTACTGATCTCAGATGAGTCATCATGTAAACCATAAGTTTAAAATAATATCTCTGAACACCTTAGAAATTTGAAAGGACAACAACATAATAAATCATGACGATTGCCAACAAGTAATCTAGATTTCATTGGGACCACCAGACATACATCTGAAAAGATCTATAAACATTCAGAAAGAAATCCCTCTTTCTTCTAATACAGTACCCACCACTCCTATAATTTTCCTCATAGTTATCAGATTTAAATAAGAATTTTTAAATTCTAGTTAATTAGCAGTTCAAGCAGAATAAGATCTCATCTTTTAGAAAATTCCTGCCAGGAATGAGTATAAATGACATGATTATTTGATTAGACCTGAGCTTTTGTAGCTGAGCATTTGAATAAACCAAGACTTACTATATTCCTATACTCTATAACACTTTTTATCTCCTAATCCTTCCCTGCTTCTGAAAAAGGCACAAATTGAAAGGGAGTTTATAAGTTTCATCTCAGATACAAGAAATGACTTGCATTACAGGGCAGATTGATGGTAATTATCTCCAGCTCCCTATAGTACTATTATTATTAATAATGGTGATTCAAATTGGAAGGCTTTTGAATATGAGTAAGTGGTTGTAAAAACGGAAATTTCAACCTGATGAATTCACATGCAATCACTTATATTTATAGAACGTCCCAAAAGGATGGAACTAGCAATTGCACTGAATGTATTCAATTGGATCTGGCCTTTCTATTTTATGTTTGGAGCTACTTTTATATAGCAATGCATTAAAAAAGAACTGGTTAACAGAATCGAATAATAGATTTATTTTTGAAAAAGATATGTTCAAGCATAAATTTTTTTAACCCTTGCTACGAATTCTTTTAGTCAATGATGGAAGTAATACCTGTATGACTTTGGCCATGTTCCTGCTGAAAGTAGAAATTCAGGCAAGGTTTCAGTGCAATCAGCTTTTCTGGATGATGATCTCAGAAAGAAAAATTGAGAGATGAGTGGACAGGAAGTGGGAAAAGTCAACATAAATGTCTGTGATTGAGGACAGTATCTATGCAATTGGAATTGTTTCTATTAAGACTTCCTAAGTGGTATATAGCTTACCTTTTTGAATTGCCAACTGAAAGAAAGATGTTTGAAGCATTCATTACTGAGGTTGCTCCTATTTCCTACCTAGCTCAATGGTTTAGCCAGAGAAAGCTGGCCATAAAAATCAACACCTTCCTGAAAGGAAGGATGTCACTTTTTTAGAACAGAGTGCAAAGCACCACATCCATAGAAATTATTAGTAATAATAGGAACCTCAGTGGTGAATAATGGGAGCAATGAGAGTTTTGAGGAGACTGAAGTTTGATCCTTGCTGGAGCAAGCAGTAGCCAAGTAGCCAGTTATGTATTAGGGGTATCCAGAAATTATGACAGAGGATTTGTTAAATTACCAGATATCCTTGGCTGACTGAAACAGCTTCATGTAAGCACAGGATAGCCTGCAGAGGACACAGTCATCTACACATTGAACTCATTGCTCAGTGTCCATGTGACTGTGTGCACTCATAGGGAGAATATGAGACAGTCCAGCAAAATGGAAAAACTGGGACAAAGTTGAGAACAAGTTGAAATTTGAAATTGCTCTGCAACCCAAACATAGGTCATTAGCAAAAGTGAAAGTCTTACCAGATCAAAGTGTTTGATCCCACCTTCTGAACAATCACTGACTGATCAGTAAACTAAGTAGATACAGGGATGCCCTCTCAAAAACCATGATCATCAACAGTTATAAAGGACCAGTAAACTCATGAAAGGATGCCCAAGCTCATCATATATTATGAAAGTGCTTATGAAAACAAGACACCATTTTCCCGCCAATAGAATGACTGTAATAAAATGATAAGGAATGGCAAGTGTTGGCAAAGATGAAGTGGAATTTGTGCCCCAATATATTGTTGCCAGGAATATAAAATGACAAAACCACCTTGGAAAATAATTTAGCAGTTTCTCAATGTATTAAGCATAAAGATAGCATATAACCCAGCAATTCTATGCCTAAATAATCAATTGAAAGTAAAAGAATGGAAAAGGATGTGTACGTTAAGCAAAAGAGAGCAGAATGAGCAAACATCCAGCTTCTACTGTTTTTGAATACCTCATCTGATCCCCAGCAGAAAATATTAAACCATTGATTTGTATGATATCATCCCTTGAGGATACTGTCCAGACATTAACAAGTGAGTCACAGCAGAATGTTTAAGTATTAGTTTCCCAGGTCTGCTCTTACAAATCACACCACAAACTGGTTTGCTTAAAATAAGCAAACAAAATGGGAATGATTTTCTCTTTATTATTATTTACAGGGATTGCCAAATTCTTCATTTGACCACACTGCACTATGTCTTTAAAATCAGGAACATTTTGGGATAAAAATTTGCATTTACTATGCTTAAATTGTTTGTGAAATTCCTAATAATTTTGTTTTTCAATACACCTTAGTCTTCCTTTTGGATTAACTACTAAAATAACATTTTAAAAGAAGGGCTTTTGGACTCAGATGGTGAATAGAGATGACTATTTATCCTGGATCTGAGGGTTAAAGTTCTAAAATGAGACGCATTTAGACCATAACCACATGTGTGCATGGATGGCGCCATCTCCAATACTATCTTTTTTTTTTTTAAGATTTTATTTATTTATTTGACAGAGAGAGAGAGTTAGTGAGAGCAGGAACACAAGCAGGGGGAATGGGAGAGGGAGAAGCGGCTTCCCGCCCAGCAGGGAGCCCGATGCGGGGCTCGATCCCAGGACCCTGGGATCATGACCTGAGCCAAAGGCAGATGCTTAATGACTGAGCCACCCAGGTGCCCCTCCAATACTGTCTTAACACTCAATGAAGTAACATTTGTTGTTTATTCTAGTGATAGTGATTATGTTCTCTGATGGGTGTTTGAAGAAAGAAGGCATTAATTCTTAGTTTTCCTCAATTGTATCTCTTCTCCAGAATGAAGACTTCTACCCATCGTGTAGAGATATGGATGGCTAAGTTCAAGAGCTAAGAAAACAAAGGGGAAAGTGTGTTCTCCAACCAAGCTCAAGGTCATTTGCTAGTGACGTGTTAGGAAAAGAAAAGAGCCTAGTGGGGGAAAAATGCCAATCTGTTTTCAAAAACATAGGGTATGAGTTATTTTAGTGATGCTTATTGTGTAAAAATGCTTAGTAACATGAATACTTAGTAGTGCATTCTTTCAAATGTATTGTGCTATTAAATGTAACAGATTAGAATCATAATTTCTACATATGATTAAAAAACAGCTGTTGTATTTATTCTCCTACACCAAATTCCTCTCATAAATACACAACACTTATTTTAAAATCTGCCATACTCTTTTAGGAAATATTCATTGCATCATTAATTTTCACACTATGACCTACATGTTACCAGAATGGTCACTTCCCACCATTACCATAATTAATGCTAAGTCCAGAAAAGTCATATGTCAAAAATACTTTGCAAATCTAATATTCGGACAGTGACCCAAGATTGTAAGTAAATTGGTCCCGAAATTTAAACATCTATATAACCTCTGTTATTACTTCCCAGTGACATTAAGTAACAATAAATGAATAACATTAGAAGATATGTTACTGATAGAGTTACAACACAAGACTTATTTTTAAAATGAAAGACAAAGGTAAATAGCTACTAGAGAAAAGTGTCCTCTCCTAAATCATTTTTAGAAATTAAAGAGTGATCAAGAATATATTTCATATACAGTAGCCACAAAAGGAAAGCATAATTCATTAAAATAACATGACAACATGTATACATAGTGAGGAGAATAGTAAATGTTTGAAACAATAGAATTTTTACCGAGGGCCCAGAGTTTATGTCCAAAATGAATGTGGTCAAAATGTGCTGGACATTGTAAAATATGCTTCGTAAGAGAAAATAAAAGTACTGAGATGAAGATGATGTCAAAAGTAGGTAAACAGCTTGATAATACATGGATATATAAACCAGGATAAGTTTGGAACCTATTTGGAAAGCAGAATAGTCTGACCTGATTTCCAATTTTTTGAGGATGAGTCTGTCAACTCTGTGGACATTGCTGGGAAAGGAGTAAACGTCAAATTTGGCAGAGCACACAGAAGACCACTGCTATAGGCAGGAGACAATTTTACTTAGACTTAGACTTAGATTGATAGTATCAGAGACATGAAAAAAAATTTGCATGGGAGATATGACTGTGAAGTTAGAGCAGAAAGATTTTCTGATGGATTAAATGCTGGAGTATATACGAAAGAATCAGGGAAAGAGAACTGTCAAGCCTGATGCTTAGGTTTTTGGTTGGAGGCACTGGGTTGAATGTTAGTATCAATTGCTAAAATGGAAAATAACAGGAGGAGAAGTTTTGGAGAGGTGTAAATCCAAACTGTTGTCAGCATGTTGATTTTGAGATGTCTCTCTATAGCCAAACTGTGGCGCGAGCCAAGCTACTCCTACTGTTTGACAAAGTCCAAGTATGGGGGATGATCCTGAAAACAGGAGACTCCACAGCTGGCTCCTGCTATTCTCTTTCATTTTGTTTATGGCAATCTTTATAATTGTGGGAATATTTCTGGGGTTCCATGATAAAGTGACTACTCATCTTAGTTACGCCTCTCTAAGCAATCATAATGAAACTAATTCCACGAAGAATTAGTTTCTATAGAACAAAATAACAAAACGGTCACGCTCTGTCTAGCACCTTTCTCTTTGAGTACTGTTTTTTAGTTTTAGCGAAAGCCAATAAGCAGAAATCAATAAAGGTCATGTTAGTCATTACAAAGGAAAAATGAAAGAAGGCTATGGCTGTAATCCAGAAAATGAGCTAAGATTTGGAAAAACAAAAATATCCTAACATATAAATAAAGTTCCTCCGAGGCTGTCAGGAGGAGATGCTTGCAACCTGATCCTGTGTCTGTGTCTCCTCATTTGCCGACGCCGTCCTTTCCTACGAGAGACCCACCCCGGCTGGAGCTGGACTCCGGCAAAACTGAGATGTTGAATGTTGTTTTAGATATTTGAGTCTCGAGTTCAGAGAAAACATAGGGACTAAATAAAATATTGCAGACATCATCAGCTTTAAATATTATTTAAAGACAAGGGGAGATATAAAGTGATGTTGGGAGTGAATGTAATTAGAGAAGAACAAAGAGTGAAGAACAGCCTTGTAGCACTGCCATAATCACAGACTGGTTAAAGGACAAGAAACCAGCAAAACAGATACGTGAGTGTCTGTTTAAAGGACACGTCATTGACCTTCACCCAAGGAAAGCATGTTGACAAGGACAGATAAGCCTTTTCATTACTGTAACAAGGGGAAATCTTAATAAATGTATTAGCTGTTGTATATATAGAATCCTATTGCATTTCAGATGAGCAAGAGAATGCTTCTTGCAGGAGATAGTTTCAGTTCTCTTGAAGTTGCTGCTCTGCTTTTTATTTCAAATAATCTTTTTATCTGAAGTCTCAATTGAATGGACAATTGATCAACACACTAGTCTCCCTCATCATTCTCCTTACTCCGTTTAGCGCTACAGATGCTAGAGTCATATAACATGGCCTACTGCTATGGTTTCCAGGAGGATGTTAATTCCCAATCCTTCATTTGCATTCCTCTTTTTCTTTCATAGTGTTGCTACTTGTCCTCTCTCTCATTCCAACTCCCACCCATATGCTAAACATACATTTGTCTTTAAAAGGGTTAATTTTAAAGTAAATCTACTCAATGTGTCCATTTCCTAAATTGTGTTGTCAATAAAACATAAATGTCAAGTAAAAGTCTATAAAAATGAGAAAAAAAATGCTCTATAGAAGAGAGGAGTTCTCATAACACAGCAAACCTATAATTGTCCAGTGCAGGGACCCCAGCCCCCCAAAAAACACCTGTGGCTTGTTTTAGATTCATTTTTCCTATTGTAAGAATACTTTAAAGAAGTTACGAAAGAGATCCTCTAGAAATAAATCCATAAAAAGAATGTCATACAGTTGGAAGATATTTTATTCTCTTTACATAATACATCAAAGGTACAGGAGTATTCTAGGGGTGAGCTGGGCTTCCCTAACACAATACGTGCATATCTAACATGTGCAGAGTAGAATGCCGAGGAGACACTCAGTTTTGTGCTTGTGATAGATAATTTTCATGTAAGCTATGATTTATTCCAAACTACATACGTTCACTCATATCTATGTTTTTAGACTACTGTTAAGCAATGCAACTTACTATGACAATAAATTTATTCTGCATCTGTATTTCTCTCTGGTAACCACCAGACCCATATGACTACTGAGTACACGAATTGTGGCTAGTCCAACTGAATTTTTAATTTTGTTTAATTTAAATTGATTTAAATATAAATTTACATAGCCATATCATTAGACAGAAAAACTCTAGAGATGTGGCCTTGCAATTGTGGGGCATAAACTAGAGTTTGAAGAGCTCACTCAGTGTTACCAAAATATTATTTTCTCTGCCAAGCATTTTATGTTTTCATCTATATATAGGTGAAAGCCTTTTCTCTTTTCTAACAAGTTCAGATCACCTCTATTGAAAACAAGCAAAAAACAGCAACAGTAGCAAAACTGTAATTTTACCTTGACTCAGCTCTTAGTAGAATGCTTATTTTCTGATTCCACTTTATTCAACTTTGACTGCTGGCCAAGTCCTTACCCTGTTGCAATGTGGATTCTAGACTCATATTGTTTGTTTCAAAAATACTTTTTTAAGAGTCTATTTATATAATTTTTGGCATTCTCGATGAATAAGATATTGGTTCTGCCTTTAGAAAAGAAGGAGTGATCTAGGGGCGCCTGGGTGGCTCAGTTGGTTGAGCGACTGCCTTCGGCTCAGGTCATGATCCTGGAGTCTCTGGATCGAGTCCCGCATCAGGCTCCCTGCTCGGCAGGGAGTCTGCTTCTCCCTCTAACCCTTCCCCCTCTCATGTACTCTCTCTCTCATTCTTGCTCTCTCAAATAAATAAATAAATCTTTAAAAAAAAAAAAAAGAAAAGAAAAGAAGGAGTGATCTAAAGAGAAAACAATGAATTGCCTTTGGACTCCATCTATTAAACTGTAGGCATAGGATTTTATCACCATTCTGTGAACTAGTGTTGAATGCTGTGTCAGCTTCTGAATATGTAATGTTTTTGTTTGTTACAGATCTTCGAGTTACTTTTCAAGGTGTTAGGGATCAAATATTTACAGTTATTATCACGAATAATGGCAAATTGTTAATATTGATTACAGGTAACAAAAATGTGGTGTAGTACTTAGTATTTTAATACAAATTCATAATCTCATGAAGTATTAATTATATGAGATAAATTAAGGAATCTTTGATTCTTAATATGTTACTAGTCTTATAATAAGCATCTCAAAATTTAAAACTAATTTTGCATGAATTAGATTATATTAGTTAAAGTAGGGCATTCCAAGCTAACTAAACTGCATTGGTGATAGGGAAGTATATAGGTATACTGTTGGGCTAGTGTCGGACTTTATGTACATGAAAAGGATGATGGAAAATTTAGGCTAGAAAGATATTTTTGCAAATCCAGAAACAAATGATAATTTAAAAATTTTGTAAATTTTCTAATATTAAAATTAATAATTGTTATTCTGTGGTATTAAATTGGAAGGCCTGGGTCTGAATCCTGTATTTGTTTTGATTAGTTATGTTACTTCCATTTCCACTTTAGCAAGAAATAGATTATAATAATGCCTGGCATAGCTATATTCTTGTTGCCTGGGTCTCATTCCTATGGTCTGAGGTAACACTTACCTCTCCTCTTATTTGTTGTTTTCACTGATACTATCAATCTAAGCATCTCTAACTGGAAAGGCAGTAAAGCTTCATGTAGATGGTACTGCTTCTTACAACTCCTAATATATTTCCGAGATAACTTCTTGGAGAGAGGAAGTGGGTGTGAGACCAAAGAACTTTATCCATTGCAAGTCTGTTCACCTAAACGACTGAATGAATGGGATTCATACAGCCTGCATGTAGAAAGCAAACCTGCGCCTTTGTGCTTGTTGCATGAGGTCAAGAAATGGAAAAAGGAAGAGGAAGAGAAGATGCAGGCTTGGTCCTTGCCTTTAATTCAGGACTTTCTCCCAGTCTACAGTGAATGTACCTTGAGTGTTACGCTCTTCATTCATTCATTAGAGAGGCTGGTAAAAAGAACTGTTCAAGGAAAAAAGTATCTTCCTGAATATAGAAAGAGGGTGGGTGTCTCATCAACTAGAGTATTAAGCAGAAATATGAAGGATGACATTATCTAATATAAATGAAATGATACAAAATTATAAAAAATTAAAATTACTACAAAATATTAATAATTTGTATTCTTATTTCTTGACAATAATATAAAGTATAGAAAGAAGAAATTGAATTTACAACTTAAAGGAAGTATTAGAGAATATCCTGAAAAACATGCAAAGTTACACTGTAGGGGCATAAATATAAAAATATGAATTGAGACTGCTGTCTTGAGACAAAACAGCTCAAGTACTCACGTTTCCCCTAAATACCTGGATGATAGTTGATAATACCATCAGAGCCCTGAATCTTCTTTTTTTTTTTATAAAATGAAATTATTCCAGTTGTTGATATCTGAGTATCAATTTATTTCTCTTTTTTTCCATTTAAAAATGTTAAGCTTGCAACTGTTTCAATAGCTAAAAATGTCTCCAAATACTCTATGACCATGATCAATATTTGGTTAAGTGATAGACATCACACTGCATTTTCCTGTTTCCTCTCATTCCACAATAAAGACATTTTTGTTGTTGTTGTTGTTAAGCACTATGGACAGCTTTGAAGAGAAAAGAAGTTATTAGAAAGAAAACTGCAGAAGTGAGAAAGAGAAAAATGTAGAAGCAATTCATGCCACTTACCGTAGTGGCAGTGAAAAAGAGAGCAGATCATAATTTCTGTTTTCATACCACCAGTTGACAGCACTACCTTCCGCTGCCCATTAACACTTTAGAAATGACTAAATTAATATCCAGCAATATAGTCAATTTTGGAAAACTTCAATGCATTAATTATCTTATCTGTTGAAATATATTTCAATACATCCTGAGTATAAATGTTGAAGCTGAGGAATTGAGACTTATACAAAACTTGTCATAAAAGGTTTATGAATTCAAGATACAAAAAAAAAAAAACACAAAAAAAGAAAACTGTATCTTATGTAATTTCACAAGTCAATTGTTAATATGTAATATAATTTATTTGTTATAAATGATACAAAACCATTATAGATATGCTTGCCAGATTTGAATTCCTGGTCATTTCCTTATGGGTATTCCAAAAACAGTATTTCTATTTATTAAATATCATGCAATCCATTCAACCTATTCAAACAGCAGGTATTGAGCAAATACAATGTTGTAGGCATTTGGCAGGTACTAAGGATAATCAAAAGATTAAGAAGACACAGAAAAACAGACTTCATTAGTGGCAAAGAAGGAAATAGAAAAAAATAAAGAAAAACTTAACAATGTAGTAAATCCAGATTATAATTTTCATCACTACTTATCCAAAAATGTCTAAATCTGTTTGAAGTTTTCATTGTATAAAATGTTTTATTAATTAAATGTGAAGAATCAGGTAACTGTAGCAAACAGAGGATTATCTTCAAAAAGAATGGGTCATGTTGCTAAACCTATTCTTGTCACCTGTTTGATTCTTACAGAAATGACTGTAGGTCCCAACATTGTTACTCAGTGAACCGAAAAATTCTTACAGATTCTTAAAATATTATGGTTTCACATTCTCATGGAAACATTTCCTCTTCTTTTTCCTCTTCTTTTTTAAGGCATTGATGATCTTTACTTTCCCCATTAACTCTTGAATGTTCTATCAATATTACTCTCTTTTTAATTAGTCATAATTCAAAACCCAGCGCCTGTTTAGACCTATTATGTTAACAAAACACCTGTTTTCTTAATTTAGTGAATTAGTTCTGACACTTTGTTCTAATCTTTTAACTGACTGATTGCTTAAATCAAATGACAGTTATACCATTTTGTGGCATTGTAAAGGCATATCTTAAACCCCCAATGAACATATTAAATATACACTGATCGTGAAATATTATTCATTTCCCATTTGTGACCTCACATTTTGTGTGGCAGATCAGAGGTAAGAAATAAATTATGAGATCAGAATCCTCATTATGCTAAAGGGATAGTTAAGCTTTTTTCTGTTCCCCATCATACCAATTTGCCGATGTCATCTGAAAATCAAAACAACCAAAATCTTAATTCCATTTTTTTGACATACAGCATTTATATTCATAAGTGGAAGGGGCTCCTGAAGGGCAGAGCTGTATGCGATTAACAGGTGATTCATCATTTCTTGATGCAAAAACTGTAAGGAATTGAACAAAGCCAAGCTTGGGTGGTAAGGTGAGAATTTATGTGTCAGTTGTAACTGAGAAAGTCTATACTATTTTATGATGTACATGTAATGTCTGGCAACCCTTGGTCATTAAAGGGGTCTGCTAATGGACAGATTATCTGGTAGGCCTACAAGCAAACCAAGCTGATGCACAGCCACTTTTGTAACTTCTGAGGTTTTCTTTAAGGACAAATGGATTTCTCATTTCCTAGTCACACTCCTAGCGCAACTATCATATTTAAATGTTTATATTTCATGAAATACTATGTCAAATTCCTACGTAAACTAAATACTTTAACCCAAAGAATCCATTACTCTAATAATTTCAACAAATGGCAACACCACCATTTTAATGAAGGCTTGGTGTGGCCAATTAAGCTTTCTACTTGTTTCTGGTTTTCTCATTTTATATTAATTGATCATAAAAGTCTTCAGTAACTCTCAATAGCTTTCAGGGTAAAGTTGAAATTTCTAATTTAGTGCATATGGTGAGTAAACAATCTGATATCTTCCTAACTCTCTATATCTACCCTTCCCTCTCCATGTACCCTTGCACCAAGAAAATCAATCAACTTGAGTTTACTTGAATGAGAATGGTAATAAGAATAGCTTATCTGCTGTCATAACTTTTTCTTCTGCCATCCATCTTAGTCTAGCATATATTCCTCATCCTTTAGAGAGTCTGATTTACAAAGAATTCCTCCCTCCTTCCATAGGACGCTTAATGCACACATCTGTACCAGGTGTTATCACAACATTCTTGCTCTTGTTGCAGTAAGTGTTGTGAGTCACTCAACAGTACTTTCCCAGAACATGTCTGAAATACAACCCACACCAAATGAAAAATGGTTTCTGATTCAAACCAGTTATTAAATCATGTAGGTAGATACATAGATATATGTATTACAAATACATATGTATTTATGGATTGATACACAAATAAAGATATACAAATTAAATAAAGTTAATGTTTTGGTTTTTTATTGCTGCTGAAAAACATTACAACAAAGGTAGGGGGTAGTGATTTTAAAAACCACAATTTATTATCAAATAGCCCTGGAGGTCACAAATCCTAAAATTAAGGTAGAACTGCCTTCCTTCTAGAGGTTCTAGGGGAGAATCTGTTTCCACACCTTTTTTTTTTTTTTTTTTTAGCTTCTAATGGCTGCCTGCATTCCTTGGCTCATGGTTTCATCTTCTATTTTCAAAGCTATCAGATTAGTATCTTCAAATCCGTGACTCTAACCCCCTGTTTCCCTCTTGTGGAGACACCTTTGATCACACTGAGCCCACTTGGATAACCCAAGAAGTCTCTTCATCTCAATTTCCTTAACTTAATCACACCTGCAATGTCCCTTTACCATGTAAAGTAATATATCCACTGGTTCTGGAGATTAAGATATGGGCATCTTTGGTGGGGGGCATTATTTAGCCTGTCAAAGTTAAATAACTGTCAAAGTTAATAACTGTCAAAGTTAAATAGCTGTTGAAATAAATGAATTGACTACTAGATGATGGATAGATGTAAATACAGTAATATGGATTCTTTAAGATCTTTGAGTTTAGCCTTGGAGGTAAAATTTACATATGAATATTTATAACAAAACATCAATACTGTCATATAAGAATGATAAAGTGCTATAGGAGTCTTGAGAATGGATAGTGTATTTACAATGAGGCAAAAATTATGACTTCACAATTTTGTGCTACAACTGAAAAACTGGTGGACTTTGGAATTGCAAAAATGGAGCAATTGCTAAGTTAGATAAAAGAGATAAATGCATTAACTGTTTCCACTATTGCTAAGATCATCAAAGCCTTGTACTCCTGACCATTTGCAAACTATATTTATTTTGTTCTAGAGAATTCATTCTAAGTAAATTTCAGTGAATTCTAGAGAATTCATTCTAAGTAAATTTCAGAATTCATTATAAGTAATTGCTTTATAGGGTTCGTGGCACTATTCAACCTTTGATACTATGCATGTTTAAATCAAACAGCTCAGCTATTGAATCAATTAAATGAAACAGTAGTTCCTGCGGTTTACATCTACAAGTGTTACTATCATCTACAATTTAACTTTTAATTGTATGATCCTCAACTGAAGGACTAATTCTTATGTTTAGCTAGAATGTGGATTATGCCACATCTTTTTTATCGAAATAAGTCAGAGAAAGACAAGTAACATATGATCTCACCGATATGAGGAATTCTTAATCTCAAGAAACAAACTGAGGGTTGCTGGAATGGTGGGGGGGTGGGAGGAATGGGGTGGCTGGGAGATAGACATTGGGGAAGGTATGGGCTATAGTGAGCGCTGTGAATTGTGCAAGACTGTTGAAACACAGACCTGTACCCCTGAAACAAATAATACATTATATGTTAAAAAAAAAAAAAAAACGAAAAAGAAGAAAATAGCAGGAGGGGAAGAATGAAGGAGGGGAAATTGGAGGGGGAGACGAACCATAAGAGACTATGTACTCTGAGAAACAAACTGAGGGTTCTAGAGGGGAGGGGGTGGGGGGATGGGTTAGCCTGGGGATGGGTATTAAAGAGGGCACGTTCTGCATAGAGCACTGGGTGTTGTATGCAAACAATGCATCATGGAACACTACATCAAAAACTAATGATGTAATGTATGGTGATTAACATAACATAATAAAAACAAAGAATGTGGATTATGAAATGCTGAATGGGCTGATTATTCAGTATTAGTTAACTGTAATGCTCTAAGAGCAATGTCTAAGTCTTCTGCTAATTGATTCAGCCATTTTCATAGAGCAAATATATCACCAAAAAAATCATATATATAATATAAAACATAAAATACATTAAACACAAAAATAAATCCCCAACACAAAACACTATATAAGCAATAAACAGGCTACAGCAGATTTCTTTTGCAATATTAGAAGCCATCTCAGTTTACAATATCTTACTAACAAAGGGAAATCATAAACACATAATGGAAGAATTTAAGTTGTATGAATTCAATATATGCTTATCAGTATTTAATAATTAATTTTACAGATGATGTAATGTTAAAATATAGATGATTTTTTAACATTTAAGAAACATTACTAAGTCAATTGAATAAATAACATATTGGATCATGTAAGCTGTTGATTGATAGAATTTGTGGTACATCAGAAATTAATCAATTCTTTGGAAGAAAAAAATGGCAAAATTTCCCCCCAAAATATTAAAATAATAATAGGGACCCAATGCAAGCAGATCTGGAAGGCAGCTATGCTCACCACTATACCACCAACGCCCAATGCAAGCAGATCTGAACCTTGTTTTTATCTAGATCTATGATATATGAGGCATTATTGCTTTCAGTTCCCTATTTGTAGAACTATGGAATTTGGATTAATTTATTTTTATATTTTATTTCCAATGTCTCTTAAATTTTAATGACTGATTCATGATTATTTATATAATAATTTAAAATTAAAGCAATTTGAAATTATATTATATATAAATGTCATTTAATATATGATATATATCATCTGATATATCATAAACTTACATTTAACTATGTATCATTTTATCATATTTTATTTTATTTTTTAAAGATTTATTTATTTATTTGAGAGAGAGATAGCATACCAGCAGGGGAAGAGGCAGAGAGAGAGAATCCTCTAGCAGCCTCCCATCTGATTTCAGAGCCTTATGTGGGGCTGGATCTCCCAACCCATGAGATCACAACCAGGGCGAAAACCAAGAGTTGATAATTTAACCAGCTGAGCCATGCAGATGCCCCTATAATTTACCATTTTAAAAAATAAAACTATTTTTTCCACTACCACATAATATCAGAAGGGTTGGAAGATATTTTATTAAATTGAAAAGTAATGTTTTGAAAAATAATTGTTATTTAATAGCAAATTCATATTTCATGGAGTTGCCCTAGAGTGAGTAATCATTCTCTAAACATATGGTCAAGATTCTTCCAGAGTGAACACAGTATGAGTAAATGCACACAACTTAACACTAATTAGTGATTTCCTAAAACAGGGGTTGACTAAATATGGCTAGCGAGGGCCAAATCATGTCTTCCATCTGTTTTTACAAATAAAGTTTTATTTGAACACAAGCATGCCTATTTATTTACCTATTATCTAAGATGCTTTTCACACTGCAGTGACAGAGTTGAGTATTGCAACAAAGACTATATTACCTGCAAAGCCCCGAGAGAGAAAATTTGCCAACCCTTCCTTTGGGGATAGTAAATATTAAATAAGCATGCAAAACAGCATCATTGAACAACATAAAGCAAAATGCTAGAGTGCATGAATAACAAATGGAAGTTGGAAATTGAATGAGAATGTGCAAGGGATTTTTTGCATAAGGTATTCTAGGAATTGAGTAAACCGAGTATGCTTCAAATGTAGAGTTCCATAAATAAATGTTATTTGTGAATGTATGTGTGCAACAATAATTTTATGAACAGTCTAGGTCCATGAGCTCTTTCTTATTGTCTATGAGTTGGAGGAAGGGTAAAGAAGTGCAGCACCATCCGCAAGGGCTTGACGTTTAAACACTATGGTTAATCCAAGAGTGGTTGGTTATTGGCAATGGACATATCAAAATTAAACAAAGGAGTTCTAAACCTGAGAGTCTGACATAGTATCTCTGAAATCAGTAAGTTGTTTAATATGGCAAAATACCCAAGGTCTTTATAAGTGTAAATGTCAAGAGAGATCCATGGCAACAGTCACCGGTTTGAAGGACTTCTCATCACTTAACAGTAGCTCACTTTAGAGTAGCTCAAGCTCAACAAATAAGTTATTTCCTTGCTGAGCAGTGTCTTTTGCTTTAATGAATCTCATTGGTTTTTGACACGGGTCAAAATAGCAGTGTAATCTGAGTTACACAGGGCGCCATCTCTGAGGATCCAGCATTCACAACACTAACATCCTTTCCCAAGGGGAAGAAATTTGAAGCTAATGCAACCTAGTGAAATTTACTCTAAATCCATTCTTTGGTGCATTTGTACTATTTTAATTTTTTTTTTTTGCTTTTATTTGAGAACCCTAATAATGAATAATATCCTAGATAGTTACTGTAAGTCCACATTGATTTGGGTTTCCAAATTTTTTAATTGTGACTAGTATGTCAATTCTATTTGAAAATTCTAAGCTATAGGGGTGCCTGGGTGGCTCAGTCGTTAAGCGTCTGCCTTCGGCTCAGGTCATGATCTCAGGGTCCTGGGATCGAGCCCCGCATCCGGCTCCCTGCTCCGCTCCCACTCCCCCTGCTTGTGTTCCCTATCTCGCTGTGTCTCTACCTGTCAAATTAAAAAAAAAAAAAAATCTTTGAAAAGTCTAAGCTATAATCAAGGGAGCATAGACCCACTAGGGAAAAGGGAAAGGGGCTCATTTCCTTGCATAAACCAATAGGTATTGTGGCCCAGTGAATAGTGGTTATTATTCATTAAAAGTTTAGTGGGTCTACTACATGAGACAGCATTGCTTATGTCAGGGCTTTAGAAATACTCTAATGCCTTGACCACCTGTAATATATGAGGGAAAAGAAAATCATAAGGAAAAGAAAAGGTTAAGAGGTAGAGATAAAAAATTACTTGCTTTTCAGTGAAATTGACATACCATTTTTATGCACATGTGCCTTCCTCTTCCTATTCTGCAAGTTCTTTCTCTCACAAAAAAGATTTTTAGACTAATTGTTGTATCTGCCACTTGCTAAATCTGTTTTCTAAATTACAAATTCAGCCTTCACTGTGAGTGCACTGCCAGCCACTTCTTTCACAAAAGATCTTTGTACTAATTGTTTTATCTGCTGCTTGCTAAATCCGTGTGCTAAATTATACCTTTCATTGAAATAACACCAAAACCTACTCAGGAAGCAATTAGTAGGTATTGGCATTTTTAAAAAGCAGAGCTTATATGTTTTAGATTGTGTGGGAGGGTCTGAAAGATAGATGTACAAATAATACATCAGTCAAGGGACTACAAGGCTTTTGGGACATAATGTTATTTCACAAATGCCTTTTCTAAGAGATTTTTTAAAAGTAGGTCTCTCCGAAATCAGAGGGGGAGACAAACCATGAGAGGCTCCTAACTACAGGAAACAAACTGAGGAGTGCTGGAGGGGAGGGTGGTGGAGGGATGGGGTAACCAGATGATGGGCATTAAGGAGAGCACTGGGTGTTATATGCAACTGATGAATAACTGAACTCTACTTCTGAAACTAATGATACATTATATGTTAACTAATTGAATTTAAATAACATAAGATTTTTTTTTTAAAAGGGGGGAAAAAAGTAGGTCTCTTTATGCTCACTGTGCCTAAAACCATGTAAAGATTATATAAGACTGCTGGGATCGAGTCCCGCATTGGGCTCCCTGCTCCTTGGGAGCCTGTTTCTCCCTCTGCCTTTCTCTCTCGCTCTGTCTCTCATGAATTAAAAAAAAAAAAAAAAAAAAAAAAGAAATCTTAATAAAAAAATAAAAGATTATATAAGGCTTTCTTAGGTACTATTATTAAAAATAAATCTTATAGATAATCTGTTCTGAATTTAAAATAGCAAAGCTCCTTCCCAGATTTTAAATTTCATATATTTTTTTTCCAGATTGTAATTAAGATTTGGTGAGTATATTATAGTTTTGCCTCAGGAAGAGAAATACTAAGCATTATTTTCTAATAGCTAAAAAGGCATAACAGAATGAATCATATGAAAATAAGCTTTTATTATCATTATACTATATTGCCATGTTGAATTTTAGGCGTCATGGACTAATATCCATTTGTCATTCTTTAAAAATAATATTTATGAAATCATTCGTTCTTGCTATGTTTAAAATTCTCAGGCAGACAATCTGTACCAGCAAACCTAAGAAAATTAAGGAGATTGGTGAATAGATGCCAAGTGGATCTTACATGGTATAAACATGAGGAACTCATTGCTGCCATAGAGAAGAGTTGAGGTTCTTTCTGAAACATATGATTTATTTCACTTTGTTGATACTTTTCCAGTTTTCACGTAATGAAATATATAAATATATTATTAACGTGGATTTTTTCAGTCCAATTGCATTTTACTCATAGACAAAGAATTTTTAAATTTCAGAATAAAAACAAGCTTCTATGTTTGAGATTTGTTCTTCTGGTGGAGATTTGTTTAAAATTAATGTTTCATATTTCAAACCCAGATGGACAATGATCTTAAATTTGAATTTTTAAACAATACAATTTTGTCGTGGATTCCCAATATATGATAAAAACTCTCTAGTACAAAATATCATATATCTAAATGGAAATGGATAAAAAAGGGATAAAAATTTTCTTATTAGAGTGTATCTGTTTAGAGCATGTTTGGCAACATAAATGATAGATTTATCAATTAACTGGTGTTAATTAATTAAATAGCATTTATAATGTCTAATTTCCTGAGGCTTTATAAGGAAGAATAATTATTTCCATTATTTTAGAAAGAATATATCGTGAATTGTTATTGGTGGACAGATTAAAATAAATCTGGGCTTGAAGATACTGGCAATATGAATACTTTATTAATGCTCAAAAACAAAACCAAAAACATACAGTCAATTAACAGTGTTTAATTTTACTTCTGACAAATATCTGGAAATAGTGATCATTGAAAGAAATCAGAGTATTGCTTTTATTTTTATTACAATTTAGAAGCAGAATGACCAAATACACACATGCACAATAGATGTATAGATTGTACGTGTATACATATATCTATGTATATAAATATATGTATAATTTCCCATGTAATTTGCAAATTTTTACTAAAATACAAACAAAAAATTTTAAAAATAAGATTTTCCATATAAATGCTAACTCAAAAAGAAATTAGATTTTTAAGTTGAAATGCAGTTTGAACATGTGAATCAAAATTTAAACTGTTAAATATTATTAGTAAAATATTACACTTTCTTTTTTATTGGGCATATAATGATATAGCTCGAGTTTACTTAGCATTCTATTATTCTTTTACTATTGTCATACATATACTTTATTGAACAACTAGACAGAGTTTTATATTTTATGTATTTATTTGTCAGAGAGAGAGAGAAACAGAGCACAAGCAAGGGCTGTGGCAGGCAGAGGGGATAGCAGGCAGAGGGAGAAGCCGGCTCTCCGCTGAACAATGAATCCGATGCCCAACTCCATCCCAGGACCTTGAAACTGACTGAGCCACCCAGTCATCCCGAATTTTATATGTTATATAAATTGGTCATGTTAGAATTTAAGGATTTCATTTTGTCATACTTTATTCTAAATTACAAAAAAAAATAACTTTATTCAAAATTGGTCACTCTTTAATATTTATTTTTCTTGACATAAAATTCTCATTTCTCCTACTTAATTGAAACAAATTAAAGTATGAGGTACCTGGATGTCTCAGTTGGTTAAGTGTCTGCCTTCAGCTCAGGTCATGATTTCAGGGTCCTGGGATCAAGCCCCATGTCAGCTCCATGCTCAGTGGGGAGTCTGCTTGTCCTTCTCCCTCTGCCCCTCCCACCACTCACACTCTCTCTCTGTATCTCTCTGTCAAATAAATAAAATCTTAAAAAAAGAAACAAGCTAGAAAGAGCATATAATCATAAAAATTTCAATATTTCTCTTAGGTTATTTACAATCTATTAAATTACTCAAAAAATAGTCTTTCCTTTTACCATTGGCTATAAAATGTGTTTTAATTTTGACCTGTTCAACCAACACTTTACTAAAACTATTGTCTAGAAGGGCACAGGGACTGAATGGTTAGCACATTAATCTCATTGCACCTTATGATCTTGTTTTTATTTTTCATCTTCCATTCACCTCTTCTGTCTGGAACTCTTGCCTCCTTTGTAATATGAGACAGAATTCTTCAACTGATTATTATCCTAAATTAGTAACAAGTGGACTTCTCAGCACTGCACCTAAAAGCTATGCTTCTGTCTGATTGGTCTAGCAGCTGGATGATCACTAGGTGTGGATCTGTTGACTATATCTCTTGACAATTGTATCTCTCACTTTATTGTATAACACATCTTTTTAAATTTTATGATGAAAATTATACATAAATGAAGAATAGAGAATGAGGTAAATATTATTTACCCTTTGAAATGGGAATGCCTTTTCTTTTGCCAAGTTGTGATTGTGAGACATTTAGTCAATTTTGTCAGGAGTCCATTGGGTTTGGGTTTTGTTGTTACCATACCTATCACCTTTGTATTGAGACTTCAAATTCTTTCAGCCTTGGGCAGCTTGTACCATGTGCAGAGTGTGGGGTTTGGAGTTTCAAAGAGATGGTGGTCTTCATACTACATTCTCACCTTTTGTTGATCCATGAACATGCATATGCCACAGAGAATCTCTTTATATATGTCCTTTTGCCCCTCCTCTAATGAGTGGTAGAACACCATTGCTGTTTCTTGGTACAAAAATCGAAGTGAATGTAGGGATGATTCTCTCTTCAACTTCTTTAGCTTCAGTGCCTTGTCCTTTGGGAGTGGCACTTTGAAAGTGCTCCTTGGACAACAAAAGCCTGCCTTGTGTCTAGAAGATTTTAGGTAGGAATAAGTTTTCACTACTTACCATGGTAATTCAGGCCTCTCTTGAATCAGTGCAGAATTTTCAGCCCAAGTAGTTTCTTAGCCCTCCACCAGAGACTAATTTTTACTTCTGTTCTTCCCTGAGAATCAGTGTACCATTACCCGGGACAAGGGCCAGCATGGTGGTTTCCTGACTTTTTCCTTGAGACCGTGTTTCTAGGCTGTAGTCCTCGGAGCAGAAAAGTTTCCTGCCCGTAATCAAGCCATTCATGATGTTGGCTTTTCTATGACACAAGGGTCCAGAAATGGTCAGGGATGATGTTGGCTTTTCTGTGACAGAAGGGTCCAGAAATGGTCAGGGCTTTGTGCCTTTGTCCAACTGAGGGTGCTTTTCCAACTTTCTGTCCTGCCCACAATCTATCTCATGACAGAAGTGGGGAAAAGATCTTACAAGTGTATGTGAATTCCACTTGCACTTGGGGCTTTAAGGAATTTTAAACGGTTACACTATACATCATTTGGCACTTAAGAATTTGTTAAATTTTGTTGTTTTCTTTCACACTTTCAGGACAGTCATTTTTTCTACCATGCTCTCTTCTCTCTCCTTGGAGAAGCTTGTCATCTAGTTGACTTGGTAATCTTGCAACCTCAGCTCTCTCATGGACTTGAGAAAAGTTAAGATTCCTGTTTTCTTGTTTTAGGGTATGAACTATGTCCCCTTGTGGCTTTTTACTTTCTAAGCTGAAACAGAATTTGGGTGCAAATAATTTCTTCAGGAAGTAATTCCTCGAAATAATGTTGGGACAATGGAAAGTGAACAGTAAATGGAAAAAATGCAATACAGATGGCAACAATGAGCAGGTGTAACTGCATAACTGGAGACCCCTGGAGGACTGTGGAACATCTGCCTCAGAGCTTTCCCACCTGAAGGGTGAGGAAACTAATACTTCTCCACCAAGCATATTCTTCATCATTGTTTGAGGACTGCCTCCATGGCATTACATTTGGAAGTATTCTCTGCTTTAAAAATTTTCTATCTGGTTTTACTGAAGATGATAGATAGATAGATGATAGATAGATAGATGATAGATAAATGATAGATAGATAGATGATAGATAATATAGATAGATAATAGATAGATGATAGAGATTTGTGTATGATATAAACATAAAAGTGTTGCACAGAGCAGTGGTTATACTTGATTGCATTCCAAATGATCCAGAAGCATAAGATCTCATTACAAAGCCATTTTACCATTTTTCTTCTTGTGTCAATGTCAAAAAGTATTCTTGTTACCACATGTTAGCAATTTTCAATCATTTCTGGGTTTCTACCTAAAACAAATTAGTCTCCAAGGTTATTCTGATGAGCAAATTATTTATTGCAAAGTACAGATTTACTTATCATTTATCATTCTGAAATTGATGATTTAAATATTTTGTTCCATTGTTTTTCTTCAAAATTGTTATGATTTTTTCATAATTATAATTAATCTACATATATTTTATGTATTTCTCCTGGGGCAGAAATTTTTGAGAAAAGCATTTAATTTTAATAGATATATATTACATTTATTTGGGGTTGTGTATTATTTACTATGAGGTTAAAGTTTATTTTAATTCATTTTTTTGTTGTTGAACTCTGGGAATATGGATGGAGGCTAGTGGTAATTTGTGCATTTCTGTTAGTACATTGCCTGTGTTATCAGTCCTCAGAATAAAATATAAACCTCTCTGAACGCACTAGAGTTTACAGTTTAATTTAAATAACTTGTCACCTACTGGGATGAGTGATTATCACTGGAGATATCACTGGCAAATCTGCAGTAGGAAAAGAGGGTTTTGTGTGCTGCTTATATCTTAATTTCACCTGAATGAGAGTCTAAGACTATGTTACCCTCGAAGCTCCAGGTATGAGCCTTGTTATATTAGTAGAGCATATTATGGGATTCCCAGGAAATTAGATAATTTAAATGATTAAATGAATGATTTCAATCAGGAGTTATCACAGGGTCTATCTACTATCACAATAGTAGATATCTACTATTTCAAAATAGATAAAATGTTAATAAAAAAATTAGATAAAATGATCCCAGAAAAGGAATATTGCATTTGTCATATAGCACTCAAACAAAAGCAGTTTCTATGCATTTGGAGGGGGGGATGTAATTAAGAGCACTTCAACAGAGAATCTGAGGTAAGTAATGTAGTGGAAACAGCATTTTTTTTCCTGTGAATGGTGAAGACAGAAATGATGTAGTTTGTGGGGGCACTTTTGTATGTTTGTTTACTATTTTGTTTTGGAACTCCTAGATCATATTCCTATGCTAGTGGAATTTTCCACTGAAAACAAGCCATTGTGAGGCAAGTTAGTGAGGGATATGGAATGCTGAAGTGAAGTTCTCATAAAGGACATAGGATATGAGGACCAGAAAACAATTTGATGACTGGGTTGTCCTTACATAGGAGCAAGAAGACCATGATAGCTGAGAAACTTCATCATTTGCAAAAATAGAAAAGTGAGGGCGCCTGGGTGGCTCAGTTGGTTAAGCGACTGCCTTCGGCTCAGGTCATGATCCTGGAGTCCCGGGATCGAGTCCCGCATCGGGCTCCCTGCTCGGCAGGGAGTCTGCTTCTCCCTCTGGCCCTCCCCCCTCTCATGTGCTCTCTCTCATTCTCTCTGTCTCAAATGGATAAATAAAATCTTTAAAAAAAAAAAAAAAAAAATAGAAAAGTGAGATATTATCATTACAAATGTATAGATTCATGATTTGATGTATAATGATGAACAAAAGATCCAGTTTGACAGCTTCTACTTTTTCAATGAAGTAACAACTTTGGGAATAATAGCTGTATACACGTATTAGCAAATACAAACTATTATTTTAAAACATGAAACATTATATACTGTGCACTCATTCTATACATGAATAGAACTTTAAAAACATGCAAATAGTTTACTAAGGAATATTAATTTTCACCCTCTCAAATAATTTCCTCTGAGCTCTGAAACAGATATAGTGATGTCCCACAGAAAGACTTCTTTGCTCATATAAGTGTAGATAAGATTTCCAGGGTTTTTGCATGTCCTTTATTTTCCCTTAAAAATAAAAAACGAACAAGGATGTAACATTTTTTTTCTGAATCTTTTCTGCTAATGAATAGCAGCATTCCCTTGATTATAAAAACAGGTAATGAAGGGGCGCCTGGGTGGCTCAGTTGGTTAAGCGACTGCCTTCGGCTCAGGTCATGATCCTGGAGTCCCAGCATCCAGTCCTGCGTCGGGCTCCCTGATCAGCAGGGGGTCTGCTTCTCCCTCTGACCCTCTTCCCTCTCATACTCTCTGTCTCTCATTCTCTCTCTCGCAAATAAATAAATAAAATCTTTATTTTTTTTTTTTTTTTTTTTTAATAAATAAAATCTTTAAAAATAAAAAAAAAACAGGTAATGAAGACTTACACTTAAGCACAGATATACTTAAGTATACTTAAGATACTTAAGCACAGATTCGTTGGTTGCAGGCATGAATAATCTAGATTATTTTCATAAACTCTAATGCAGCAAGCATACTCATATATTTATAAGAAGTGAAGCAGGTAAGAAAGCATATTTTCAATGGAAACATCATGTAATATGATGATTTTTGAGTAATTATCAGAGACTGACACTGGGAAGTATTCTCCTAATCAGGGAATTTTGATTAATCTAATCACTCTTTTACTGTGCCTATGCAAATAATGTCTCCACTGGTGTTCTAATTTGAAACAACAGGTTTCTTTTATTAATGGATAAAAGGAACTTACCAGTGATAATGGCAGCATTATGGCTAATATTAAAATCTGAAAAGTAATGTGACAGAAATAATGAAGTTGATTACTAAAGGAAAATGAAAGTTCATTGACAATATTTACTCAGGCAAAATAGTAGTCATCACTAGGCAGGACCATGCTGATAATGGAGAAAGACATTCTCAAATTAAATACGCTGTTCTGGTTCTGAGTCTTTTAAGAACTAATTATTTTCATACCTTTTATAAACAAATCACATGTTAGCACATAAATAAGTTATTCTGAAGTAATTTTAGATTACCATTAAATGTACATTATTATTTACTACATTGTCAACTTTGTCTCCCTTCCCACTCACAACTAGAAGTTATCTTGTTTCCATGTTATGTTGTTAAATATAAAAGTAATCAAAAAAAGTTAATTCAAAAAGAGAATTAAAGCTATATGACTCTCTTTTTTATCTAGAAACTATAAATACAGGAACTCTAGAAAGCACAAAATTTACACACAATAAGAAGTTCAAGTAGGATGTTGAAAGTATCAGCAAATCCAAGGTGCACCAAATCCAAGGGGCCGAGATGCTGTATGCCATTTAAGAGTTCCTGGTGCTCCATCTCTTGCTACTAGCTGAATATTGATAAGGGAATATATAAACTAAAGTCAAGTGGAGATGTAGGAAGCATAACTTTGAATTGGGGGTGATACACAGGAACTAGGAGGCAAAAAAGGAATATTTACCTTCCAGAATCTCTAGACTGGTACCATCCCACCATTTAGCACAACAAAATGGGAGTGTCTCTACCACCTGAGACAGTGATGAAGCATCCGGAAGTGCTTTTCCCCACCTTATGCATGAGTGCCTGGATTCCTGGCAATGGCTTCTGATTCAAATACCCCCACAGGTCCATTTCATACAGTCTGCTTTGTCCAGACTGCAGCATCAGCATATTGCTTACTGCTTTCTGGACCTCTATCTAGCCAGCAATTGTGCCAGAGAACACAAGAGTTTGATGTTTCTGGCGTTCTCATCAAACCTGTAGGCAATTACGAAGTCAACAAAGTAATATTCATATCCTCTTCTCATTTCCGAAAGTTAGCTTCCTCTTCATCTGAGCATGGAAATATAAACTTGTATGTTGTTAAGTATCCAAAGGAAGGTAAACCCATTCTATCCCCAGGAATCATTTTATTGACTTTGCTGTCACATTAACAATTAAATGGTTCCTGTCTACAGATTTCATTGTACTCAAGGTGGGTGGAAAGGGTTTCTCTGGGCATTTCAAAGCCTTAACAAAGAAATTCAGTTCCTTGTTCATTAAGAAACCACCCGTCTTCTACGGCATGTTCATTCCCACCATGAAGCTGTGGCTGTGTGAGAAATACTATAATCATTTTGACATAAGAATCACCTATGTTTGAAAAGTGAGGCCAGAAAAGCTTCTATTTTAGCTGGTTTCATTTTATACTTATCTCTGGAAGTGTTTTTTTTTTTTTTTAAGATTTTATTTATTTATTTGACAGAGAGAGACAGCAAGAGAGGAAACACAAGCAGGGGGAGTGGGAGAGGGAAAAGCCGGCTTCCCGCTGAGTAGGGAGCCCGATGTAGGACTTGATCCCAGGACCTTGAGACCATGACCTTAGCCGAAGGCAGACGCTTAATGACTGAGCCACCCAGGCGCCCTGGAAGTGTTTTTGCTCTTCCATTATTATTCCACATGACAACAGATGTTTTGCAGCAGGATGACAAAGAAAGCAGCTAAGTCAACAGAGTCTTTCTCCATTTCTGGGCCTAATTAATCCTTCAGGAACAGAATATACTTCCTTAGCAAAGTTTTGAGAGCTATAACAACTGGTTTTAGGGAGTACTCTTTGGGCATCATAAGCCAGATCCCATAGGTTAATAGAACAATTAATTTGGCTTATTGACCAAGAATACTTGAAATAGAAGCCTTTCCTTGAGTATTATTAATTATCATAGTTCTTCATAAGATAATTAATGTTTGCTTTTATCATAACTTGTTTGCAAGTGACACAGAGGCATCTATGCTGGTAATGTACATATATATTACATGATAATAAACGAATACATAATATGTGTTTAATATGTATATATTATACATGAATATATGTTACGTATTTAATATGTATATATAATATATATCATATATAATATAATACATAATATGTATTCATTAACTTCTACATAATTCAAAAACGCTTTTGTATGCCTATAAAATTTTGTGACTTTTTTCTTTTTAAATCAAGTGATATATTCGAGATATTATTTGAATACTGTATGGTTACTGAAGAAAAGAGATTGTTACAAATAGAATGTTACATCAATCATATTTGGGGAAGAATCAGTTAAAGGGAGAGTAACCGTATATTTCAGGCATCCAGGAAAGTACTTATGTGTGCCCATTTTCCTGGCATAATAATTATTATTACTAATTTTTATTCTCAGAAATGTCCCAGTTTAAATGATAAATGATATGGTCTATCCCAGTTTATGTCATGCAGTTTTCCAAAATGTGGTATGGGGCACAGGTGGATGAATTGAGTTGACCAGAATTACAGGATTTTATTCTTCAGAGTGTTAGATTGGTGGTCCTTAAAGAGAAAATCATCTACAAGAATGGTTGAGCCTAAAGTGAAGAAGCACAAAAGCCATGTCTCTGAGTCTTTAATAAATGATAGGTAGTATCAGTGAGATTTGTGTAGGTCAAGTGGATGATTTTAACATTATTTTTTAACTTGATAAAGGAATGATGGTCATTACATGGCAATAGTGAGCAATTAGGACAACAAAATCATGTAAAAATCCTCAGGTATATGAGATAGGGAATAAGAGAATACTACTTGGGAGAGTTTCAGGGAAATGGACATCTTTGGAAAAAAGCTAAGTTTCAGTTAAGGTGAAATAGTAAAGCATTATTTTAAAATAGCAGCTTATGGGGCGCCTGGATGGCTTAGTCGTTAAGCATCTGCCTTCAGCTCAGGTCATAATCCCAAGGTCCTAGAATCGAGCCCCACATCGGGCTCCCTGCTCAGCAGGAAGCCTGCTTCTCCCTCTTCCACTTCCCTTGCTTTTGTTCCCTCTCGCTGTCTCTCTCTGTCAAAAATAAATAAAATCTTTAAAAAAATAAAAAAATAAAAAATAAAAAAATAAAAAATAAAATAGCAGCATATGATATTACTGTATTTCCTGGATATGGAGTAGCAGTTCCAAAAGCCACAATGGAAGAATTTGGTTTGGAGAAAAGATGAGGGACAAACTAAAAATGGGGGCAAGATTATAATAATATAGAATATTCAGCAATGTTAATGCAGTAAAGAATAGAGCTCTTTGTGTTTCTTTTTTTGAATTGTACCTCAATAAATTACAAATATTATTCACATAGTAAGATGTAGACATTTTAGCAAAAACCATTTTGCAATTAAAAAAATATAGTATCAGATTTATAGATAATAAAGAAACACATGGGATGATTGAAATCATTTGGTGTGTATAAGAGATCATAGGAATTAAATTTATGATTATTTTTGTAGTTTTGATTACTATCAAAATGTATACACATGTAAGAGAAAACCAATTAGTAATAGGTCCAAGAAAGAACTGAGTAGACAGTAAACAAGATTGTCTAAGGTAATAAACCTTATCCACATTAAAATAAAATCCTAACAAAGAGGTAGAGATGGCCCTGAAAAGTTCCCCTGAGGGGAGAGCTAGTGGGCATCTTGTGAAGTCTGGAATGAGACTAAAAAAAAGATAGTGATGATTTTTATTATTATTATTGCTACTGTTATTATTATTTGAATGAGTTCATAAAGGTTCAGAGTGTGTCTGAATCTATCTGACACAGAGTTGTTTCTCCCAAGTCTTCTGATTATGTCTGTGTACTTAATCAGCCATACAGGGGCATAAATTCAATAGTTGATAGCATTCCACGCAGGACATTGTATAATGAATTAGACAGAAAATCAGCCTTCTGGTGGTTTCTGTTAGTTGAGTCAAATGTTTGAGGAACTCACCTTTTAGATTGTTCTCTCTTTCCAAATCCCTGCCTGTGAAAGAAATGTTATTTTTTCTGATACTTAATTGTAGATCTATACATATTACTCAGCATTAACTAATTTCCATCTCAACATATTAGTATCACTTCAGGGACTGGGATACTGTAGACTTCCTTTTTAATGATACATATGTGTTACATTGAGATTAATTCTAGCCATGGCAGCCTATAGCTATGAACACTGTCCATATATTTTTTTTTTACTTTTATTAAGAAGTGATGACATTATTCAGAGTAGAATTTGAAAGGATCGAAGTCATGATGATACATATGGCCCCAATAGTCTCTTAGAGGAGATGGGAAAGAGATCAGAATACTTCTTTCAATTGGCCAAAATCTACCTACACGGAATGCTCTTATAAGCCAGATGTACTATCAGTAATTGCTTTGAGAGAAGTATAGAAATGTAAGACAGCCCAGAAAAAGGATATTGGTATTAGAAGTGCTTTGAAAAATACTCTTGAAGCACCGCTATCTTTAGTTTAGAAGAGTGGCTGAAGTAAAGTATCTAACTGATTAAACCCTTTGTATGGTAACAGCAAGTTCTTCCTTTGCAAATGGATGTTTCCCTTGCTGAGAATATTCATGTGTACCTCACTGAATAAGGCGAAATCTGACAGTTTAGGCAAAAGATGGAGTATGAAGAAAAGCCCACTTTATATAGACACAGCTTAACTTTTTTTTTTTTTTAAGATTTCATTTATTTATTTGAGGGAGATAGAGAGCATGAGCCAGAGAGAGGGGCAAAGGGAGAGGGAGAAGCAGGCTCCCCGCTGAGCAGGAAGCCTGATGCAGGGATGGAAACCCAGGACCCTGAGATCATGACCTGAGCCTAGGGCAGATGCTCAACAGACTGAGCAACCAAGGTGCTCCAGACATAGCTTAATTTTAACTAAATATCTTCCTTTAGAATAGAAATAAGATGATTAAAAAAAATGTCATTGACCATCTTATCTTTAAAATGAGTGCCATGTAAAATATTTAGCTTTGGCAAGTGATTCATAGGTTGTGTGAAGTGCTAGCAGAAAAGCAGTATATCAGGAGTAAACTGTGTTTTCTAATCCATCAACTCAAACAAGCACAATGTGAAAGTGAGCGGTCTCTATCATTATACTACGAATTAAGGGAAATCACCAAATGGGGAGCAGAAGGTAAAAAATGTTATCAGTAAATCTGAATAATCTAAGTAGAAATAAAAAATTAATCTATCCCATTTTAGCAAACCAATTAAAGTAAGTCTTAAAGCCAAAAATAAGCTTAAATTTTTAAAGATTCACTGACAAAGCTCTCTGTATAGAAGGAAGTACTCTCGCATTCTCTCTCTCTCCATATATATATATATATGTAAATTTCAATTTGTAAAACAACATTAGCAAGCAAAACACATGACTTCTAACATGTAAACGTATCCATGATTCATTTCAAAAATGATATACCAAAGAACTAATTTATTAGAGTAGTGGAGCATATTGAAATGGTACAATTCTGTATTTGCATGTTGGCACTAGAAATATATTGTATTTATTTTTAAAAGAAGATTTAATTCAAATAACTTATTTTTAATTTTTATCAAAGTAATATATATCAAGCATTATGAAATTTCACTGCTCAACCATGCTTATAAATCCAGCTTGCATTTAATTTAGAATAAATAATAGCAAAATTTGTGGTTGTTAAGAATTTCAGAGTTCAATATATCATAGACTGCACAAAAATATTTTTCCTTCACAGTCATTATTTGACTAAACAAAATTTATCCAGAAAATTTCTTTAGTTCTTATTTTTTTTAGTGAATTTCCCATATTTGTTCCACTGATTACTATTGCTTCTACCGAAGGATAAGTTTCCTAAAATGCAAACCACTTAGCATTAGCCTTAATAACAAGAAATTGAAACCTGACCTCCTTCACTGCAATTGCGTATATTTTTTCTACAATTGTGGTCGGTGGCAAAAATTATAATACTTATTGCAATTTCTCCAAATTTTATGTAAAAACTTAGAGCTACCTTAATTGTTTAAAATCATGTGCCATTTTCATAAAGTTTTAGAATCTTGTCATGACAATATTTTTTATTTATAAAAAATTCATTTTGCAAGCAACAGAGTACATTTGAATAATGGTTGTTAAAACTTCAGCTACTGATAGTTTTCTTCTTCAATTAGAAAGGAGTGATCTGGTGACCAATATGGAATAAGTGAGGACACCTTCAAAATGAATTAATGAGTAATAGATAAACATATAATAATAATAAAAACCCTATTACTGAACTCCAATGAAAACATGTAGATACATAGACCAAATGTGTGTGTGTATACTTCTGGATTGAAAGAGTGAAACAGGGGCGCCTGGGTGGCTCAGTCGTTAAGCGTCTGCCCTCAGCTCAGGTCATGATTCCAGGTCCTGGAATCGAGCCCCGCATCAGGCTCCCTGCTCCGCGGGAAGCCTGCTTCTCCCTCTCCCACTCCCCCTGCTTGTGTTCCCTCTCTCACTGTGTCTCTCTCTCTGTCAAATAAATAAATAAAATCTTAAAAAAAAAAAAAAAAAGAAAGTGAAACATAGTGATAAAAGTTGGCTACATGTCTAGAAGCTGGAAGTGTTTCTACATATTGTTTGAACTGACAAGGAGGACTACTGAATTTCTGCAAAATATTAATTTTAAAATAAAGAAGATATATTTAACATTTAGGCTGATGGACTGATCTAAAGGATTCACTTCCCTGCTGTTTCAGAATATTAGCAATATGATGATTACATACAAAAAGGAAAACAGCCAAAATGGTTGAAATGAGGAAGAGTAACCTCAGTTGCCCAGAGACTGATGAATTTCTGAAAAACAAGAGAACTATGAGACCCTATGATCAATAAACTAAAGCTGAGGAGCTTCATTTCAGAAAATGTTAAGGAAAATGATATGCATTGTGACTTGAGGAAAGCAAAAGTTGTAGAAATAATGATAATTGACTCAATAACTCTTAGTGAAATTTGTGTTAGTTCTATATTTAGATTGAAAAATAACTTTATAATAACTAATTATTAAGAAATCTAACTTGAATTGGCATATTTCTGCTGGAAAGTCAATTCCCAAACTGTATTCTTCTCATTTTGACACATTTATTTGCTTGTGACCCAATTTACACCCTTAAATGAATCATCATGAAAATGCCCTAGGCACAACACAAGCTGAAAGTGAGCTGTTTTAAGAAGAGAGAATTAGCAGAGGAATGGAAGTGACAGCCAGTACTTATATTAATCAACCTATCTTTTTACATATAAATAAAAATAGACTTAAATTTTACAAAATATTTTAAGGAAGTAAGCGACAAAATAGGGGAAGGATAAAAAGGAGTAAACAGAAAAAAAAAAAAAAAAAATGGTCTTAAAATAATGAAAAAAAATTCGAAAGGAAAAAAGTAATTTAAAAGTAATATATAAGTTGCCAACAAAAACACAAATAAAATGTGATTAATAGTAGACCTCTTTTCAGCAAAGTGGATTCTAAAAGTTACTAGAAAACACAAAGGTTTTTTGTTTTGTTTTGTTTCAGTAGTAGGGTTGGTTTTAATTTTTGTGTGAGCCAAAATCAGTACCCGCTGTAAAATCAGTACCTTCAAAACCTGTACCTTTTCATTCCTGGAAAACACAAAGTTTTGAGGGAAATGTTTTTATAATTTAAAGACGAAAATAAACAAAGAAAATGTATATATTTTACACATTTCCTGGGAAAGCTAGTTACTTATGTACATACTCTAGCAAACCACAGAAGAAATCTAAGACAGAAGAAGGCATGAGATGAATTAAAAAAGAATAGATGTGAAAGCAGGAGAGAAAAATACATAAATCTAGCATATCAACTCTACAAAAGGTCAACATTGTCCTCATCTGTGTTAGAGGGTTTAGCAAATAATAGGATTAAGAAACTGTATAGCAAACGTGTAAAGTCAAATGTTTCTCTTGTAATAATTACAAAGGAGAGACAAACTAAGTCAGCCCAGTGTGTACGAATGGGAGAATAAAGACCATAAAAGAAACTCCTGGTATCAACATGATTTTGGACCCATGATGATGACTTATGTGAAGATTTAAAACATTCTCTATTTTATTACTTTCTGCTGTTAGGTTTATTATTTTCTTAGTTTTATTTTTATTAGTTTGGCTCAGTCATTTTTTTCCTACTTTATAAGAGTTACTCAACTTATTCTTTCCAAATATTTGCATTAATGGTACAAATTTCTTTCTATTTACTCCCCTGCTTTATCTCATAAGAACCGTTATATTTATATTGTTTTTTGTTCTAAATTGATTATGATTTTCTTTTATTTTGATCATTGTCTTTTTATTTATTTATGAGTATATTTTAATATTTTACAGTGGATGAGACAATCTGGATTCATAAGCAAGTTTTCATGGACATCAAAGAATGTGGATGAAGACACAATTCTTTGGATTATATCTAGCCTCCTTTTGTGGCTTGGTGTGTGGGAAACAATCAAAGTAGACCACACATGACTATAACAAAATGCACATACTCTTGTTATGGAGAATTTAGTTTGTATTTACCATTTTTTAATATTTTTCAAGTTATTTAAATCCTCACTGCTTGTATTTACTTGATCCATCACTTTCAGAGAGAACAGGGCTAATCTATCACATCATAGATTTGAATATATCAATCTGTGTTTAAAAACTTGCCAATCTGGGGACACCTGGGTGGCTCAGGCCGTTAAGCATCTGACTCCTGATTTCTGCTCAGGTCATGATCTCAGGGTTGTGGAATTGTGCACCAAGACAGGCTCCATACTCTGCGGGGAGTCTGCTTGAGATTCTCTCTCTCCCTCTCCCTCTGCCCTCCCCTCCCTACACACATGCTCTCTCTCTTAAATAACTAAATCTTTTTAAAAATTGTCAATTTTGTTCAAATATATTTTGGGATCATATTATTTAATGAGCACAACATCAGGATTCCTACACAATCTTGATGAATTCCTTATTTTATCATTAATCCATGATGCATTAACATCATGTTTTTATTTCCATTAAATTATTTTTCTGATATAAAAACACTAGGCTACATTTGCCAAAAATACTATTTACTGGCTCTTATATTTTGATCTTCTTTTTAAATTATATTTCATGTATGGTCTTTTGTAGATAGTCTAAATAACACATGGGTCAAAAATAAGATAAAGGAAATTAAAACATTGTGAACTTTATATAAACAAAAACACAACATATCATAATTTGTGAGATATAAAAAAAATCTATAGGTCTATGTATTTCTATTAAAATCTAAAAACAATGATCTCAGTTTCTATCTTAAAAGTCTAGAAAAAAAGAAGAGTAATTAAATATAAAGTCAGGAGAAAAAATGAAGATAAAAATAGAAGTGCATAAAATAAAGTAGATAATGGGGTGCCTGGGTGGCTCAGTCATTAAGCGTCTGCCTTCCATTCAGGTCATGATCCCGGAGTCCTGGAATCGAGCCCCGCATCGGGCTCCCTGCTCAGCGGGAAGACTGCTTCTCCCTCTACCACTCCCCCCTGCTTGTGTTCCCTCTCTCGCTGTCTCTCTCTGTCAAATAAATAAAATCTTTAAAAAACAAACAAATAAATAAATAAATAAATAAAGTAGATAGTAAATATAGAAAATCAATGAAATCAACTTCTGTTTATTAAGTGGAATAATAATAATAAAACAATAGCTAATTTACTAATACAAAACAAGAATCAATGAAATTCAAAAATCACTAACAAAAAACCGTCCATGACTATGTAAAAAATGTAGAGATATTAAAATGGGATAATAATGAAAGTCTTTTTTTACCAATGATCACACAACTTTATGAAGTAAATAAATTGAATACAAATTACAAAAAACATCTAAAAATTAAAAAGTGTATATGGTCATATATCTAATGAAGATATTGAATCAATAAACAAACATTTTTTCACAGACTACTACAGATTCATATAACTTCACTCGTAAACTCTGCTGAACATTGAAGGAAGAAATAATACCAATGCAACCTAAAATCTATCAGAAAATGAGAGGAAGAAATGTGTACTGACCCATTTTTCAGTATTTTTATTTGGAAATAATTTAAAATGCAAAAATTTGTAATGGTAGTACAGACATTTCTCATGGACTCTTCATCAAGCTTTCCTCATGATCACATCTTACATAATCATAGTGCATTGCCAAAACCAGAAAATTGACATTGGCATACAAACCATGTTTGGATTCTTGTTTTTCACCAGTTTTTAATTTTTTGAGTATAGTTTTATGAAATTTTATATGTATAATTCCACATAGCCATCAGCACAATCATAATACAGAACTGTTCCATCATCACAAGGAAATCCCTTTGTATTGTACCTTAATAGTCATATTCTTACTCCAAACCTAACTCCTGGAAACTACTGAATTCTGCTCCATGATTAGGATTCTATTACGTAGAGAGTGTTCTATAGATAAAATTTTGTATTTAACACTTGCAATTGCTTTTTTTTTTTTTTTGCTCAGTATAATTCCCTTAAGATTCACCTAAGTATTCATGTATATCAATTTTGCTTTCAACTATAAATTACAATTAAAAACGCAAGAGAAAAGCATAAACTTTTCATTTAATATTTATTTATCCACACCTTGCTCGTTCTTCTTTCTTGACGTTCCAAGTTCATTCCATTATCATCTTCTCTTTGTCAATTCTTTTATAGCCAAGTATGTTGGTGTCAACCTCTTCATTCTCTTCCATCTAAGAATGTCTTCAGTTCACCTTCACTAGTAAGGAATATTTTTACTGGGGATAAAATTATAGGTTGTCAGTTATCTTCTTTCAATACTTGAAAAATATTGTGTCACTTCCTTTCCTCCGGATATTCATATCAGAATGCATCGTCATTTAAATTGTTGTTCCTCAAGGGTGCCTGGCTGGCTCAGTTGGTGGAATGTGTGACTCTTGATCTTGCAGATGTGGGTTCTAGCCCCATGTTGAGAGCAGAGATTACTTAAAAATAAAATCTTTTTTTTAAAGATTTATTTATTTATTTGAGAGAGAGAGAGAGATTGTGCACATGAGTGGGGGAGGGGCAGAGAGAGAGGGAGAGAGAGAATCCTCAAGCAGACTGGATCACAGAACTGGACACTGGACTCAATCCCAGGACCCTGAGATCACGACCTGAGCCAAAACCAAGAGTCAGATGCTCAACTGACTGAGCCACTCAGGCACCCCAAAAATAAAATCTTAAAAAAATGTTATTTCTCATAGATATTACATTGTTTCTCTCTGATTACTTACAAGATTTTTCTTTGTATTTAGTTTTCAGGAACTGATTATGATGTTCTTGACTACAAATTTCTTTATATTTATGTTATTTGGGGGTTGCTAATATTGCTGAATCAGTAAGTTTATGTTATTCAATTGGCTTGGGAGATTTTCAGGCATTGTTCAGGCATTTCAAATGTTTTTTGCTGCCCTCATTCTGCCTCTTCTCCTTCTGGATCTTTAATATTTTGTTACTGTCACACATGTCCTGAAACTCGGTCCTCTTTTAAATTTGCATTTCCTTTCTTGTCCAGACTGGATAATTTCTATTAATCTAAATTCAAGTTCACACATTCTTTTTTTTTTTTTTAATGAAATAGGGAATTTGGGGGCATATCTATATTTATTTTTTAAGTTTTCTATTTTCATTCCAGTATAGTTAACATACAGTATAATATTAGTTTCAGGTGTACAATATAGTGATTCAACACTTCTATACTTTACTCAGGGCTCATCATAAGTGTACTCTTCAACTTCATTCTGCTATTGAGCCATCTAATGAGATTGATATTTCAGTTATTTCATTATTCAGTTCTAAAATTTCAATTTGATTTTTCTTTATATGTTTTATTTCTTTGTTGAGATATTCTATTTTTATCATTTGTTTCAAGAGCATCCACAACTGCTTCCTGGATAATTTATTTACACTAGTTGCTTTACAGTTCCATTCCAATAACTAACATCTGTGTCATCTTGCTATTGATGCCTATTGATTGTCTTTTTCTCATTCAAGATAAGATTTCTTTGGTTCTTAGTGTGGTGAGCAATTTTGACTATGTGTCAGACATTTTATATCTTATAAGAATTTTATTTCTATTTAAATATTCTAGTTTAGCAAGTAGTCATTGCATTTAGATTTAGAATGCATATCCTGGCATAATCTTGTTGTTGGTGGTGTTAAGTAAAATTTGAAATTACATCAAGTAGTATTAAATACACAGGATGAAATATTTAAAATTATGTAATTCTGGCACACTGATTATTATAAACTATTACTGAAAAAAATACAGAATACTTAAAAATGGAGAGACATAGTATATTTAAAGATTGGAAGCCTCTATAGTGTTACAATCTCAATTTTACCTAAAATTGATCACAGGTTTGTTGGAATAGAAATCAAAATCCTTCAGGCTCTTTGTGAAATTAATAACCTGATTATAAAATTTGTAAGGAAATAAGAAAGACCTATAATTACCAAAACAATTTTGAAAACAATATCAAAAGTGTTGAACTTAGATTATATGATCTCAGGACTTACAGTAAAGTTACCAAAACAATGTAGTATAGGACAAAAAAAAAAAAAAAAACACATAGATTAGTGGAACTGACTAGAGTCCAGAAATTAACCAGAATTTACATGAGCAATTTGTCTGTTTGCCAAAGCTCTCCTGGAAACACATGGGAAAAGTGTAGTCTTTTTAATAAATGATTAATATGTGCATGATGTACACTTCTCCATTCCCTTACTTTTAATACGCCCATGTCTTTATAATTACAGTGGTTTTGGGTAGAAAGTATATAGTAGGTCTTACATTGTATTGAATCAGATCATCTTTTTTTTCTTTTCAATGTGGTGGTTTAGACCTTTACATTTAATACAATAATTGATATATTTAGATTAAAACCTACCATCTTGGTAGTTGTTTTCTATTTAGTTATCTCTTTGCTGTTCTTTTATTTCCACTCTTTCTTCCTATTTCGGATTTATTCAGCATTTTTTATAATTCTCTATGACCTTAATTACTGGCTTCTAATTCACACTTCTTTAAAAAGATAGTGATTGTCCTAGGGCTTACAATATTATTTCTAACTGATATAGGGAGTCTTCCCTTACAAATTTGGCAAGCACAATTTTCTCTGTTTAATAACTCACCACAGTATGTTTTACTATAATTATACATACAAAAAAATGAGTTCTTGCATATATACTTAAATCTACTCATAGCTTTATATTTTTATGGTTTTAAGTTTTTTTGTAATGTTTGCATACCATACAAAGAATTCCAAGTATTGTAATCTTTGAGACATTTCAATACCAGACTAGTTAGGTGCTTGCTTATAAATTCCTCTTGAACTATTCCCAAATGGATTAATATGTTGAATATTTACAAATAAATTTTAAACCTATCAAATAATTGAATAATGCTGTTTTATATATAAATATTACATATAGATAAACATTTTTTGTCCAAGATGTGATGGACAGCCTCAGAATCTACATCCTTCTAAAAAGATTTTACTTGATGTTCAAAATACTAAAGAAATGAATAATAGTTTCATATTGATACATAACAGTGATAAGATATCAAATATGTGGTTCCAGGGTTAGAGATTCATTAATTCACTCAACAACCATTTACTGAAAATTCTTCTCTGTATGCTAGGAACCAGTTAAATATTGGCATAAAAAGAAAAACATGCAGCTCTTGGCCATATAAAGTTCCAAGTCAATAAGATCAGATATGTAATACAAAGGAAATATGTAAATATTTATAAGTTTATAAATAATAGGGGATTGACTTTAAGATGGTATTTCCCAAACTTGGCTAGAGATGAGGTCCGAATTCTTAACTCATAGTTCAATATTCTATTAATTGAAGCATTATAGCATAGTGATCTTGTCTAATTTTGAGATTTTTACATATTGAATATTAAAAAAGAAACACTAGTAGCCTTTTGCACGTGGCTATCATCATCATCATCATCATAGCTGTCATTTTGGTATGATTGAAATCCTTTGTAATAAAGCACACTGCAGTTCAGTGTCAAGTGATTCAAAAGTCTGACCTTATTTTGGAAAAGATAGCCTTGCATCTTATTGAAAATGTTTTCCAAAGAAAAATAAATAAATAAATAAATAAATAAATAAATAAATAAATAAATATCATGAATTTTCTTTAGATATTCCCATCACTGTCTGGAAGCCATTCATCTCCTCTAAAAATAAATTTCATGCTTTCCCTCTTTAAAGAAACTAAGCATAGGGGCACCTGGGTGGCTCAGTTGGTTAAGCGACTGCCTTCGGCTCAGGTCATGATCCTGGAGTCCCGGGATCGAATCCCGCATCGGGCTCCCTGCTCAGCAGGGAGTCTGCTTCTCCCTCTGACCCTCCTCCCTCTCATGCTCTCTGTCTCTCATTCTCTCTCTCTCAAATAAATAAAAATAAAATATTTAAAAAAAAAGAAACTAAGAATATATGTTTTTGTTTTGTTTTTCAAAATCCATGAGCCAACATTCTCTGACAAAGGAAAACAAGGCAATACTTACTGCTGCATTTTTTAAGCAAGGAAACGTAAGACATCTAGAGACAACTTAGAAGTTTGTAGGAAATTTTCATTTTTAAGAAAAATTTCATCTTGTCTTCTTAAGAAGAGAAAATTGAAGCTCCTATGTCAATCCAAACAATAAAACTAAAAGGCAGAAAAAGAACCCAGATGTGAGAAGGAATGCAAATCACCATACTAAGAAGCTGAGAAAATTACTCAGCAGGATCCAAAAATAATTAGGAACTGAGTGAGCATATTGGTAAAATATTAAAAGTACTTGGAAAACTCTTAAGTGACAATATATTTAGAAGATTTTTTCTTCCTGGACAGTATGATGAGGCTTTTTCTGAAAATAGATTACCAGTGGGGGTTGACAGCTGTTGAAATATTTATTTTTCTTTTTAAATAAAAAAGAACTAGAAAGTGAAGTTTATGTGAAGTTAAGTCCTAATACAGAGAAATGTTTCCATGTGTTCAGGTACAATGTACACTAGAATTCTGGGACAGGGAAAACCAGAAATTTCAGGCAAAAATTTGCTTGGTTTATCTAGATTTCCAGGCTTCAAAAACAAAACAAAAGACAAGAAAAGCAAAAGAAAAAAAAAGACATCAAAATATGAGTTCCTTTGGGCAGAGTTCTAGAAACTTGTTGCTTCCATTTTAATAGAATTTTGACTTTTTAAAGGCTCCATTATCTGATGCATTATAAAAATAATATTTCTTGTGTAGGATGTTAGCAACTGCAAAGACGTCAACTATAATGAATCCTTCTAATTATAGTGGAAGCCTAAATTTTCAAATTTATTGGAGGGTTAAAATTTGGAGTGAAATTGGAACTTGAATTAATTTTTTTTTAAGATTTTATTTATTTATTTGACAGAGAGAGACAGTGAGAGAGGGAACACAAGCAGGCAGAGTGGGAGAGGGAGAAGCAGGCTCCCCGCTGAGCAGAGAGCCCGATGCGGGGCTCGATCCCAGGACCCTGGGATCATGACCTGAGCTGAAGCAGAGGCTTAACGACTGAGCCACCCAGGCGCCCCTGGAACTTGAATTAATTTTAAAAGTATGTGTTAATATGTATGTTTCAGTAATGAAGATATCAAGGTACAAGGTAATTATTTTCCTCAGTTTTGAGGAAAGACCAGGAACTAAAATATCAGGGAGAAATCAAAGAATAAAGATCAATTAGAGGGGTGCCTGGGTGGCTCAGTAGGTTGAACATCCAACTCTTGGCTTTGTCTTAGGCCATGATCTGGTGGTTGTAAGATCCAGCCCTGCATTGCACTCTACGCTTAGTGTTCAGATTCCTTTCCTTCTCCCTCTTCATCTACCCACTCTCCCTCTCTCTCTCTAAAATGAATAAAATAAAATCTTTTTAAAAATGTAACAAAAAAGATCAATTGGATAGGGCAGAATTATGTGTCTTAGAGAAAAGTGAAAGCAATGATAACTAACATAAATCATATACATGTGAAATAGTTACAGATTAATAATGAACAATCCAAGACAGCCCATGAATGGGCTCAACAGACAATGGAGATGAAATAGTACTTACAACAGTTGGTATTTAGAAACCTTAATGCTCTTTCAAATGCTGAAGTTAAAAAGTTGAAATGTCTTAGAGCCCATGTTTCTCTGCCCTCCCTTCCAAATTCTACCCTGATTCCTCTAATTGCTTCTAAATTACTGACTTTTACAGTTACCTAAAATATATACTATGTCAATGTGTCAATTTTTCCTGTTCCTCCTCATGATAACTTTTTTGATATTGCCAGGAAAGCCATATATAAGGGGGCTCAGTACTGCTCTCCTGAACAGTGCTGCTTCTTGTATCTTAATGACATCTCCCCAAATAACATTTTGCCAATGACATTTTCTAACAAAACTGCACAGCTAATATGTGGAGAATCTTTTTCCATCACTCAAAGTGTATATGTGTGTTTGGCTTCACTTTGTCTAGTTAAATAAGCTAAGTAACGGCTTGAAATTTTAAGCATCTCTGAGTGACGACTTTTTAAAATTTCTATTGTAAGCACTTACTATCTAAGTTTTGGACAGGAATTCATATTGGGTGGTCACTAGACCAATCTCTCAAAGTCTGTTCTGGCCACAAAATTCCTTTCATTTGGCATGTGGACATTTTCGCAGGTGCTTAGGCCCCCTCGTGCCAAGGAATCCCTCGTCCTCTCCCATTCATCCATAAACCTCCATGTTCGGTAGTTAGCTTACTGGGACAAGACTAGTGTTTTGTTTTGAACTCTCATTACAGTAGGTTAATTGCCCTTTATGCTACTAATAACCATTTATTTTTAAAACCTAAGCTAAATAGAATAAAAATCTCTCTTCCTTTTTGGTTGTCACACCTGAAAAACGGGTTATAATGCCAGAATTATAATTAATAGGCAGTATAATTCAACTTGATTCAATGACCAAAAATATCTAGGTAGAAAATATCAATTTTGACTTGCTGTGACATCTCAAATCTATAAAAAGTAGATAGCACTGCAGCACAAATCAGTATGAATATTTTGAGGCTGATCATACACAAAAAACTAAAGTAACTGTTCATTTTGTATGTAAATGTGTGTGTGCGTGTGTGTGTGTGTGTGTGTTTTATACCATTTCTTGTCTGGAAAATTCTTCATGGCAGTCATAATATCAATTTTATAATTGCAAATTCCAACAGAGGTTATTACAAGGTAGTATAAAAAAAGTTTTTAAAACCTGAATTGTTACCAATATTGGTTTAATCAATCCTCACCAATGAGTTGTTATTAATTCAGTGTAGAATTCAGCAAAATATGGCCAGTGAACCAAATCCAGAAAATCACTGGGTATAGATTTATTTTTTCAATGTACAAAAGACTAGAAGGAATAGAATGATGGATCCCAGTTAGCCACCATCTGGCTTCAGAAGTTGTCAACATACCACTAATCTGGTTTTATCTATTCATTTCCATTTCAAAGCATTATTATATTACCTGTAAATTCCTCAGTGAGTAACTCTAAAAGATAGGACTATTATCAACATAAAACATATGTAACAAAATTCAGAGTAAGTCCTTAATATCTAATTATTTTCATGTTTAAACTTTTCTAATTATCTCATAAATGCATTTTTATGTTTTGTTTCTGAGTCAGGATCCAGAGTAACCCATACACTACATTAGGTTGCTGTCTTTCAAATCTCTTCTAGTTCATAGAAATCCTTATCTCTTTATTTCTTGTCACTTTTTGTGGAACAAATCAGTCATTTATCCTGTAGACTATCTCACATATTTGGTTTGGAAATTTGTATCATCATAGTGCTCCCCATAAATCCATAAAATGGCATTTAGGCTTAGGGGCTAGATTATAGTCAGGTCCAATTCATTGGGAGAGATAAATGTGTAAACCATCGTGTAAAATCCCTATTGCATCATTCAGGAGGCACATACTGCGTGGTCATCCTGATTTTAGTGCTATTAGTGTGAATGAGTGAGCTTAGGAGTTGTCAGCTTTATCTATTGACAATTTTTGCACAAATCGTTCAGCAACTAGTTTTATAGTGATTAATGATGGTTTCTTAGATTATTTCATTAACATTTACAAAAAGGTAAGTTTCTAATTTTGTCATTCTTTCTGAATTTATTACTTAGAATTCTTCAATAAAGGACTTTCTATCATCATCTATTTGGTTACTTTGAAAATCAAACTGTATAAGAAAAATAGAATAAATGCTTGATTGTTTCTTTCTCTCTGCTTATCAATATCCCAAAGAATTCACTATACCCTAGGAATCTCCAAAGATGACAAATTTATTTTTTAAAGTATAATTATGCTCTCTTTGTTTTCTTTATATGAATATTTGATGTGTGTCAACCCATTATAGTCATTAATTCTTACTGCTCAAATTCTGGCAGGCAGATTTCTTAAATGGATATGAGATCCTTATACCTTGGTACACATGCCCTATATAATCTGTTTTTGAGTGTTGGTAAGACATATAAATACGATGTAATATCAAGCACTCTATAGTAAGTGAGATTTTGCACATGTAAGTAAGTTCATAATTCGTTGACTGAGTTAATCAAAATGGGGGTCATCCCTAGTGGACAACCTTTAAGAGAGTTAGCATGAAGCAGTGATCATCACCCGGCTGGGCTGGAAAGAAGCAAATAATCATGTTGGGATTTGTTTATGAGAAGGACACATGGCAAGGAGATGAAGAAAGCTTTTAAGATCTGAAAGCAGTTCATCAATAAGCAACCAGCACTAAAACAGAAACAGGAACATACACCGTATAACAAGAAGAAAATTAATTCTGCCAACAATCAGTGAACTTGGAAGTAATGCTCAGGCCTCAGATGAGATTTGAGACTCCATCGGCACCTAAATTTCTGCCTAGTAAGGACTGCAGAAGGGACATAGCTAAACCATAAATGGATTGCATAAAAACTAAGGTATTTTTTTCAAAATGTCATTAAATTTTTGATAATTTGTATTTGACAAAATTTCACACCCTTTCATGATGAAAGGGCACAATAAACCAGGAATACAAAGAAACCAACTCAGCATAATAAAATTCATATGTGAGAAACACAGAGCAAGCATCATATTCAATGGAGAAGACTGAATGCTTTTTTCCCAAGATCAGAAACAAGGCAAGGATGCCTGCTTTCAGCTCTTCTATTCAACATAGGTTTAGAAGTGCTAGCCAGAGCAATTAATCAAGAAAAAGAAAGAAAAGGCATCCAAACTGGAAAAGAAGAAGAAATGTATATCTGTTTGCAGGTGATATGATATTATCTGTAGAAAATCTTCAAGTTTCCAGAAGAAAATTGCTACAACCTAATAAACAAATTCAGCTAAGTAGCAGGAAACAAAGTGAACACAATAAATCAGCTGCATTTATTTACACTAACAATAAACAGTTTTAAAAGGAAATTACAAAAACAGTTACATTTATAATAGAATCTAAAAGAATAAAATACTTAGGAATTAAACAAGAAGGAAAAGACTTATACAACGAAAACTACAAAACATTGCTGAAAGAAATTAAAGAGGACATAAATAACCATGTCAGTCCATATCACATCCCATGTTCATAGATTGGAAAGTTTAACATTGTTAAGATATCAATACTACCTAAAGTAATCTACAGATTCAGTGTGATCCCTATTAAAATCCCCATGATGTCTCTTGTAAAAAGAGAAATACTCACTCTAAAATTCATATGGAAACTCAAGGACACCAAGTAAACAAATAAATTTTTTAAAAGAATAAAATTACAGGACTCAAACTTCCTAATTTCAAAACCTACTACAAAGCTGCAATGATTAAAACAATTTGGTAATGGCATAAAGATGAATACATATGGCAATGGAATAGAAGAGAAAGCCCAGAGCTGAAGAGAAAGCCCAGAGTTAAATCCTTGCATATATGACCAAACAATTTTTGTCAATGGTGCTAAGACCATTAATGGGAGAAATTAGTGTTTCCAACAACTGGTGCTTGGAAAACTGAATATCCACATGCAAAAGAATAAAGTTGAATCTTCCCTAACACTGTGTACAAAAATTAAGTCAAAATGGGTCTAAGCCTAAATGTAAGACCTAAAGCTATAAAACTCTTAGAAGAAAACATAGAGAGAAAACTTTACAGCATCAACTTGGCAATGATTTCTTGTATGTAATACCAAAGGTACAAACAGAAAAAGAAAAAATAAACAAATTAGACTCATTATTTTTTAATATTCATCAAAAGATACTATCAACAGAGTAAAAGAGAAATCCAAATAGTTGAAATATTTGCAAATCTTATATCTGATATATAAAGAAATTCTAAAACTCAGAAACAACAACAAAGCTCAGTTCAAAAATGGGTAAAGGACTAAAACAGGCATTTCTCCAAAGGAGATATACAAGTGGCAAACACATACACAAAAAGATGCTCAACATCATGAATCGTGGGAGAAATATAGATCAAAACTACAATGGGATATTGTCTCACACTCATCAGAATGTCTACTATTAAAAATAATACTATAATAATATTAAATAATAATAAAAAAATTAATAAATAAGTGTTAGGAAGGATATGGAGAAATTGGAACTATTATGCACTGCTGGTGGTGTTGCAAAATGTTACAGCTACTGTGAAAAGCAGTTCAGTTGTTTCTCAAAAAATTAAAAAATAGAATTACCATATGAACTAGCAATTGCACTTCTTGGTGTATACCCCCCAAATTAAAAGCACAATCTCAAAGAGATATTTGTACACCCATTTTCATAGCAGCATTGTTTGCAATAGCTAAAATGCAGAAGAAACCCAAGAATCCATCATCAGATAAAAGAAGCAAAAGTAGTACATACATATGATGGAATATTCTTTAGCCTTAAAAAGGGGGAAACTCTGACATATCCTACAATATGCTAGACCTTAAAGACATTATGCTAAGTGAAGTAAACTAGTCACAAAAAGACAAAGACTGTATCATTCCACTTATATGGGTAATGAGAATAATCAAAATCATGGGAACATAAAGTAGAATGGTGGTTGTCAGGGGCTGGAGGGATGCAATAATGGAGGAGTTGCTTCATGGGTAGAGAATTTCAGTTTCACAAAAAAAAGTTCTGGCGATAGATGATAGTGATTGTTGCACAACAATGTGAATGTACTTTATACCACTGAATAGTACACTTAAAAATGCTTAAGATGGTAAATATGTTATGTGCATTTATCACAATAAAATTTAAAAAATAAAAGGAAGGTGTAATATTATTATCCACACATTTTTTCCATTATAAAGCTACTACCAACACTATAATTTGTTTTTTAAAGGAGCACATTTTTAAAAACATGTTAAAAAACATAGGTGAACAATAATTTCAAAACATTGGCAAAGACAGTCACAAAACATTTTTACTTTTTTCTCAGCAAGGGTAGGCAAAGGAGAGTAGTACTTATAAAATTAATGAAAATTTAATTTAGAATGTTTGTATAGTAAAATTTGATAATTCTGAATTTTAAAAATTCCCCATGTCCAAATTTGCCAGAGATAATTATTTAATAATATGTGATTTTTTTGAATTTTGCAAATTTATATCAATTTCTCCATTTAAGTAGTTCTTCACAATGAATGGTTGTTTAAATATAAAAAATAAAACAAAACTGTGTAGTAAGCTCTATTTTCTACTAAAGAAAATATGCCATATACATTTGTTTTTCTAGCCTTACATATTAATACACTTGGATTTATGTATCATTCAACCAAAAAAAATGAAAAGGATTTTTTTTTTTTTTTTAAAGATTTTATTTATTTATTTGAGACAGAGAGAATGAGAGAAAGAGAGCATGAGAGGGAGGAGGGTCAGAGGGAGAAGCAGACTCCCTGCCGAGCAGGGAGCCCGATGCGGGACTCGATCCCGGGACTCCAGGATCATGACCTGAGCCGAAGGCAGTCGCTTAACCAACTGAGCCACCCAGGCGCCCGAAAAGGATTTTTTAATGAAAAACATCTATAGATCCATACCTTTCTATCCTTAATATAATATTCTCTTCTAGATAAAGAAAGGTATGGCCTTCGTTTTACATTTCTATACTCCAATATCCAAACTTCACTTCATTATTTATTTTCTCTATGGTTGGTTTTTAAATCAAGATTTGTGGAAAACAACACCATAAAGAAGTCAATGAGAGCAGTGTCCTTTTCCTGTTCCTAGCATTTGGAGTCTTGAAATAAATAAATGTAATCAACAAATGCTACCTGTTAAAACCTGTAATTCATTTAAAATAATTTAAAATAAATAAAGAAAAAAAAAGTTTCCAGTATTCATTGAAGACTGTCATTTTTGCTTTCTTTGGCTTTAAAATTATAAATCTCAATAGCAGTAATAGTTTTTGAAAGTGTTATCATCTGAATGTGTTTAGAGATCATGATATATACTATTTTATGGAGCATAAGAATATTTATTTGTAAGCAAATACATACAAGAATTATGTGTGACTTTTAATTATCTCTATGTGCAATAACCCACAGCAATTATTCCATCATGACATTCAATAACTATAGTAAAAGAATAAAGGTCCTATATGGTTAACTAATTACTAAATTAGTGATAGCCTTTGCCAAAAATTATCCGCAATGCTCCCAATAAAATTGCTGTCTGAAATTTTAAAACTAAACCTAAAGATATCCTTGCTCTATTATTACTGCAATTTTATAAACATCATACTTGTGATTTGTTTTTATAAAGCCCTATTCATGATTCTCAACTGCTTTTGTGTTTTATTAGCCTCACATATGGTTTTTAAAATGTTTTCCCTAGTGTGATCAAGAGAATTAGGATAACAATATAAACATGGATTGAGATATAGATGTGACGTAACATTTTAGCTGTCATTAAAAAGTCAAATTAATAGGGATAGCATGATAAACTATATGAACTACTAAAGCTATAGTCTATTCCAATATCCTTTATTAGATAGTATATTACTTTTAAGCTACCAAATATGATGGTTGTTTCTCAATCCACATCTCACTTGACCTATTGACAGCATTCAAAAAACTTGATCATTTACTTCTCTTTCGGTTTTTTCTTTCAGTTTCCAAGAGACCACAATCTTGCTTAATCCTTAACCTTCACTCTGCACTCTACAATCCCTACTTTGCCTTCATCTCTTCTATGGACTCCTCCTAATCCCTGTGAACTGTAATATTAAAATGCCTCAGCAGTAATTCCACATGCAATGACTCCCTAATTAACCTCATTTTGTATTGTAGTTTTATAAGATATATATATCTTATAAATCAGTGCAAGTGCACTGATTTTTAAAATATACATATATATATTTATTTTATATACATATACATTGATTTTTTTTAAAAGACAATTGTCTATGAATATTTTCACTTAATTTTACAGGCTGGGCTTGCTGAGTAAAGAGTGCTAGCAAATTTGACTCAAAGGTGATTGGATAGCAAACACACTCTCACACAGATAGTGATAATGGCTTCCAAAGATGTCCATTTCCTTATCCTCATATTTTGTAGGTATGTTATATTACATGGCAAAAAAGGATTTAAAGATGAAATTGACGCTGCTAATCAGATTATCTCAAAATGCACAGCTTAGCCTTTATTATTTGGGTGCGCTCAGTAGAATCGTGAGTAAATGTATAAAAGGGAGACAGAAAACCCAAGGTCAGAGTAAGGCATTAAGAGAGAAAGACCAGCCACTGCTTATTCTGCAGACAAAATGGGGCCATGATCCAAAGGTCAGACTTTAATAATTATAAAAGACAAGGAAATAGATTCTTCCCTAGATTCTCCAGAAAAGAATGTAATCCTGCTAACACCTTGATTTTAGCCTAGTGAAATCTGCATTAGATTTTGACGCCCAGAACTGTAAGATATTTGTGTTATTTTAAGCAACTAAGTATGTGGTAATCTGTTGGAGAAGCAAGAGAAAACTAATACACCTTGAAGTTAGAGATGTTGCATGGCTTCAGAGAAATATAGATAATTATCTCCTCTGGATCCACTGTATTACATTTTAGGTTGGGGAAACTAGAGACATTTTCCTCCCTTCCTGGGTAAGATTAGTTTACAGAGTAAGGTGTTGAATCTCTTACTCTGTCTCTCTGGAGAGGAGGAGGGAAAGTTGTGCCAGCTCATTTAAACGAGGTCTGAAGATTATAATTTTGGAGCTCCTGTCTTGTGCAAACTTGCTGCATGTGAAGAGTGGCATCATGACTTCATCACAACACCTTAAGGAGGTTGGAGAACAAAGGAACCTATATTGAGGTGCTCTGTGAGTAATAAATGGGCTGTTCTCTGATCCAGAGATCTCATGTTTCCTGTAAGAAGGGAAGAATCCAGGTAAGGAAGAGGAAGAACCCATTATCTTTATCTTGATGAACTCAATGGAATTATTATTATTGTTATTATTATTAAGAGTTTATTTATTTGAGAGAGGGAGACAGAGTGTGCAGGCACACATGCATGTGACAGAGAGAGAGAGTGAGAGAGGGAGAAAGCAGGGACCCCAATGCAGGGCATGATTCCTGGGCCCTGGTATCATGACCTGAGCCAAAGGCAAACACTTAAGGGACTGAGCCACCCAGATGCCTCTTTGTGGAATTATTTTTGTCACATAACAAAAAGAATGCTGGTGACTCAAACTTGTACAGTAACTCTTCACTGCTCTCAAGTTCCTATGTTTTATCTATTTTTAAATCATGATCCTGTGGCTTGTGGCTTTCTTCTTAGTGTTCACAAATTCGTTGTTCTATCTCTATCACCATTTTAACATTTCAGAGAAGACTAAGAGAGAAGTATGAAATCAATATTTTTAGATAGATGAGTTGGCCTTTTTCATTAGGAATACAATTTTTCTGAAATCTCCACCCAGAACACACCTTCTTACATAGTATAGGCTAATATTATATCACACAGTTATTATCATTTGGAGGGACCCATGAATCAGTTCTTCTTTGTGTTATTTTTTTTAGTCTAGAAAATGTATGCTTCAAATAAAATTTGGATTATTTTATAAAGAAAATGGACAGAAGATAGAAAACAAAGTGTACCTGCCACTTACAGTAATGTATTAGTCTAGTTCTGTTTTTTTCTACCTTATTCACCCTAATTAATGTAAATAATTTCTAATTTTCCTGAGTTATTTTAGATTATTAACTCATTGGAACAACATTTTGTAGTATAAACATATAATTGTTGGTTTTTTACATAAAAGTTTGAGCAGGTATTTTAAACTCAAGGTACTAAAATCTGACAACATTCCCATTCTTTTTTCCATTCTCCTGCCACTTTATGTGGCAACATTATTTTTAATTTCCATGTAGACTTAGTCACACAACTGTCCACTCAACTCTTGAAACAGGAAACCTTGGAAGGAAACTTGGACACCATCTCTTCTACCAGGCAATCAGAGAGCAAATTAATTAGCTTTAGAGATGAAACATCTATTGATTAATTGTTTATTTCCATTCCATTGTGTTAATGGTCTTGGATCTTTTATAGGATGAGGCAACCAGTAGTTTTCTCATTCGTTATTCTGACCCTATAAACTTTTTTATATAGTTCTTTATCAATATTCCAGAGTTAATTTTCTAGATGATATTATGCAAAGTACAACAGAAACTCTTATTTTTGGCTTTTACAATAATGTCACATCCACTTAGCATAAATAAGTAAGGCTTATCACATTTTTGCTCTAGTTATGTTTTCAGTCTGATCTATCACTGTCCTTCTTCCAACAACCACCATATTGCCCACAATATACTTTATACTCCAGCTATATAGTACTTCGTGCTCTTCTCAGCACACAGTCTGAGGTTCTGGGCCTCCATTTTTCTACAATGTACTTCTCCTTACCTGGTATTTCCTTTGTAAAGGTCATCTTTCCCTTAGGCTTTTTGTGAAACCCAAGTCAGATGTAATTGACTTCTCTTTAGCATCTTTCCAAGCATTTTGTAATCAATCCTATCAGTTATTTCTACAGGTGTCTCACATGCTAGTAATTCCTTAATCAAAGCAGATAATATTATAATGTTCTTTATAATTGTTTCAAAAGTACATGGCCTGTCAAAGAATAGATGCTCCATAAAATACAGATTTATGAAAAGTGATAATAGAATTACAGATGAAAAATTATCAGAGTTCAGATCAGGTTTAGCATTATTTTTTCTCCCCTCTATGATATTAGACGTATTTCAAAAGATAAGACTATATTTCAATTAATTAAACAAGTTAACTTAGTCAAAAGATTTTGAAACTGTGGTATAAGTCTAGAGAGGAAAAAAATTCCACCTGGGAAAAAGCTAAAATGAAAGATGATCGTGTGAAGTAAGATTGTACTTTCATACACACACATGCACACGCGCGCCCATTAGATTACTTAATTTAGGTATAATAGCTATTTAAAGTTTTTGTACAGATACTAATATGATCATTCATGTTTTGAAGAAAGGCTAAATCTTGAAAGAAGAAAATAAACATATAAGATTTTTTTTTTTAAGGTTTTATTTATTTATTTGACAGAGAGAGAGACACAGCGAGAGCGGGAACACAAGCAGGGGGAATGGGAGAGGGAGAAGCAGGCTTCCCGCGGAGCAGGGAGCCCAATGCGGGGCTCGATCCCAGGACCCTGGGACCATGACCTGAGCCGAAGGCAGATGCTTAATGACTGAGCCACCCAGGCGCCCCAACATATAAGATTTTGAATTAACAAGGAAGGTGTCTTAAATTTTAGTTATTTTACAGTAAAAATCATTTCTTTGGCCAAAAATATGGGAAAATGGTTAAGGAGACAGCATAATTTTTATTTGGCAAACTGCATATTTCTTAGTTAAAATATTTACGATAGAGTAATTTTCTTATATTCATTATTTTATCAGAAATATTTTATATTTTAAATGTCATTTCTGAGAAAATGTACAGGTTAAGAAGAATGTTGGATAGAAAAACCAAGGTCATGTGTGTGCCTTCACCCTTTCATTTTATTTTTTATGCCATGGTGATTAATAGCTATAAAAAAGAAAAGTATTATTACTTTTGATAATGAAATCAAGGCAGTTTGATAAGGATATGGAAATGGATGACATTTTGTGACAGGCATTTGATCTAGGAGCCTTTATTCTTTCCTCTTTCCTCTTACACTATTTGCATATTTAGTGTAAAGATAATAGGTTTTCTCTATGACAAAACTCTTTTGGTAATTTATCCATAATTGAATTGGGTTCTTAGTTGGTATCTTGTGTATATGTGAGTTTATGTAGTTTAGCATCCTTGTATTATATTGCATGGGTTACTGCTTTAAAAAATTATGCACCAAAGAGATAAATGTCAAGCTCAAGAAGTTCAGATTCATAATTAAACCACCTGCCTTTCTCCTCATACATGGCACATAACAAATAGCCCTTTCATTTTTAGCTAACACAGAGTTATCCTATCCAATTTGAGTAACATTTTCTTAGATCTGATATTACTTACTTAATATTCCTTTTTCTTTAAAACAATACTTAACACAAATGTATTGCATGATTATCTTATTTTTAGAAGGTGTGATAATTTTCAGGTATGTGATATTTTGCAGGTTGTTGGGAGCTATTGTATAGTAACAGTGACTAGACCCTTCATTTCAGTGCTACATTGTCTTTTAAGAATGGGAAAATAATTATAAGTTGACAAATACCAAAAATTTAGACAAGCTATACAGAAGCTATTCCATGTGTTTTATATAAATCTTAGATACCTCTCCTGTTTCAACATTAGTTTAAGTGAATGACTGAATAATGCTATCCTCATATATTGCAATTACCTTAGATTCTGTGACATAAAAATATAGCATCTTTGGGGCGCCTGCGTGGCTCAGTCGTTAAACGTCTGCCTTTGGCTCAGGTCATGATCCCAGGGTCCTGGGGTCGAGCCCCGCATCGGGCTCCCTGCTCCGTGGGAAGCCTGCTTCTCCCTCTCCCACTCCCCCTGCTTGTGTTTCCTCTCTCACTATCTCTCTCTGTGTCAAATAAATAAATAAATAAATCTTTAAAAAAATATATAGCATCTTACACCATGCATAATAAGTTCTTTTTATAAAAGTAGTATGGTCTCATCAAACCTAGTTGGGAATAACCTGTTTCTATAGTCATTGAGTGCATTAAAATAAATCTATGAATTTATCAGTTTTATCTAAGATATGAAATTAGGAAATGGATGCTTTGTCTGTGTTTTGGTTCCCCTGAATCTCTTTGAGAAGCTACCTCTCCATTTCTCCATTTGATTAAGTTGAGGCTATCAATCCTATGACCCTGCCTTTCATGCCGTAAAGATATAAATGAGACCCAAGCTGTGTACATACATATATATGAGGCTTATCTGTGTACAATCCCATCTTCTTGGATATACAATGATTGTACCAGGCGGTGGCTAAGTAACTCAAACAAGACCAGGAATCTTTTTCTGATGGGGAGTGCAGGGATTTGCTTTGCTAACCTTGTTATTTCACAATGTGAAAAGAATTGCTGAGAAAGAAGTTAGTATAGAAAAAAACCAGAGAGGGCGCCTGGGTGGCTCAGTTGGTTAAGCGACTGCCTTCGGCTCAGGTCATGATCCTGGAGTCCCAGGATCAAGTCCCGCATCGGGCTCCCTGCTCGGCAGGGAGTCTGCTTCTCCCTCTGACCCTCTTCCCTCTCGTGCTCTCTGTCTCTCATTCTCTCTCTCAAATAAATAAATAAAATCTTTAAAAAAAAAAAAAGAAAAAGAAAAAAACCAGAGATGATGGAAAGAAAAGTATGAGGGTGTGCATTTGTGATAATATGTATACAGTTATGTGTGTGCATGTGCATATAAATATGTATAAAAGTTTTGCTTAAAGGCAAACACCTGGTGATCTTATTTTAATTCTGCTTTGAATAAAGCCCTTGACTTCATAAGCCATGTTTTTGTCTTGTTTTGTTTTCTATTCTTTTTAGAAGTTGGTTCAAGTTAATATATATTACTCACAACCTTCACTAATTGGGAATCATAGTCCCAATTCTTAAAGAATACCTGAAAATCAAATGTCTAGAACAATAGTATTTTTTATATAAAGTGAAATTATACTACAATATACTGATTTAGTTTGTTAAATGTCATTGGAAGAAAGAACATTTTTGTTTAGGAATATGCATTTATATGTTCTTTTGTTCTAATAAGTCACTTTAGAATTGCATAATTTGCCCTAAATAAAAATTTTATTATGTATGTATATACATTATATATAATATAATGATATATACACATATAATATAAATATTGTATGTAGATCTTTATATATTTAATATATCTTTTAGATTTAATATACATATCTATCTCTACAAATGCAATATATCTATATATAGATCTAATACAAAGATATGCACACACACAAAGATTCTCTGTTTGACCAAACTCTACCCAGGTTCCTCTGAACTCTCTTATTAATCCTTGATTTGGGGCTTCCATGTAAGTTTGCACATGGTCCAATTTTAGTGAAAATCCTGCTAAGTCAGTTTGACCAGAATCTCCCATCCCTCCACATCTATCACCCTCTGCATCTGATTAGGTTTCTCATCCTCCACCACTCCCCATGTGATGTCTGATCACCTGGCCTGCCTTCATCAACAATCCTGTTAGGTCAGGTAGGCCAAAATCCCTCCTGACCCCTGATGTTTTCTCCCTGTAATCTTCCAACCACCAGCCCCTGCTCCTGCTCTTCAGCTACAAAATCACCACTTTTCCTTGGTGTATTTGGAGTAGAATCCAACCTCTCTCCCTTACTTACTGCAAAACCCCATTGCAGTGGTCCCTAAATTTACTGCAATTGACCCATTAAATAAAATCTGCCTTACCATTCTTTAACAACAGTCGGAATATTTCATTTTCTTTAGTTATATATATATATATATATATATATATATATATATATATATACATATATATATAATCATAATATATGATAATATTAACATACATATTTACATATAAAATCAAGCAGCATGCTATTAACAATGTATTATGTCATTATGTACTGGAAACCAAAAAATTAAGGATGAGGTCCAAATAAACTCATAAGAGAGAGAGAAGCAGACAGATATATAAACTTAAAAGTATAGGACTCTGTTATCTTATTACTCTGGAAGGGAAGAGGTATCAGAATATTCTTGCCGAAAAATGTAACAGTTCATATGAAGGTGAAAACACAAAATCAAGGTTCACGTGGTTTAAAAAGAGACAATAGAATTGTGGAGTGCTAAGTATAAAAGGCAACACACACAAATTTATTAATGTACAGCAGAAAAGAGGATTCAGGAAGATAGAATTTAACAATGGATCAAAAGGATGAGGTTTACAGATGAAAGGGTCCAAATTATGAAGTATTTTTCAGGTTATATTGAAGATGTTTGAAGTAATTTGGAAAAAGCTGAAACACTTTTTAACATATATGCTGTGATAAATTTTGTGATGTAGAAAAGCATACTGGTGATAATATTGAGAATTATTAACCTTGGATAAGATTAGATTAATAAGATTATTAACCTTGGATAACATTTTTGTGATGATAAAGATGAGAAAATAGCTTTCTGAGATATTTCAGAAGGTAAGTTGAGAGAACATGACATCCATTTAAAAAAAATGATGAGTCGGTATGAAACCTAAATTTTTGACATTTATTCAGATGGCCCTGTCATTCATGACAACAGGAAATACGGAGGAGAAAGAAGGCTGGTGAGGCAGGAGATGAACATAATTGGGTTTAGGTATATTAATCCGGGTATTTGAAAGTCAGCAAGACACGCTGTGATAGCTGGAGAAATAGGAATGGACATCATTAAGGGAAAGTATGTAATCAACAGTGACCTTCCAAGGAATTGCAATGAAAGCCACCAAGAGAAACTATCAGCAACCTTGAAGGAGAACCAGAAAATTGCAGAGTACTGGAATCCAAGGCAGTTACAGAAAGAAGGCAATCATAATGTTGGGGTTCAGCACATGCTATCCCAAAATATGGCATCTTGGCTTACTAAATATTATAAGCTGAAGGAGTCTGAGGAAACAGCAGAAGCAGGAAAGTCACTTTGACCCTCTGTCCCAAAACAAGTCATAAAACCCTCATGTGAGAGGGGCCCTTCCTCTACCTATAAGGAAAGAAGCATCCTTATCTCCAAAGAGAAAGGAACAACCAGAAGAGTCCTAACAGGCCTTGCTAAGTTTCCCCTAGGTTATACACTTACCTCATATTCTCTGACCTATCCTATTCCTCCCATAACTGTCCATTCTTCATCAAATCTAGCATAAAAATACTCAGGTTTATTGTTTATTTGGGTCTTCATTTCCTTATGAAGTGTCCTATGCCACTTAAAACGTATTAAATACATTTGTATGCTTTTCTCCTGTTAACTGTCTTTATTGGTTTGATTTTCAGATCCAGTCAAGGACACTAAAAGGGTTGAGGAAAACTTTTTCCTCCCATACAATCAACATTGTTAAATTTTGCAGAATAATCAATCAAGTGTTTTGTTGATAAATCCAGTACACCAGTGACGTAATAATTCATCTTAGTACTTTCTGGAAAGTTGTGAAAAAGAAGCCATTTTGTGGTGTGAGAGGGAAAATGGAAATGGATCTATATAGCAAATTTTCAAGCTGAAGGTATATCAAATAAGTTTCCTGTGGTGATATGCACCTATTGTGCAAGCTAAGGAAAGAGGAAAGACAGCCTTCCTTTACACCTATGGAGTAGTAGGGAGAATGATACAAAGAAAGGTTCAAAGGACTAAAGTTCTAGATGAGAATGAAGACATAGTTTGTCCTTAAAGATGCTCTAAAAATATTTGGCTGAACACACACTTGAGCACTTTAACGAAGAAGCATTTTTCTATCAAAGGGTTGTGACAGCCTTCATTGTGACAGTGTTTACATAAACAATATCTAATATATGGCAATTAAATATAGAAAAGCTCTTACACAAAAGCTAGCTTGAATTATTTCCAAAAAGTAAAAAATAAATCTATTTTGGTAGAGATTATCTTATTACTGGGTTTTACACTGATTTGAGAAAAATGTTCATTATTAATACAATTGATGGAAAGCTTACTTTTCTGTCTTAAAATTAGAGTCATGAGCAGAGATAAACCAAAGTGCCAAGAAGACCTAGGTGGCTAGTTGATGTCATCTGAGTCTGTAGTAGGAGCACAAAGAAGGTAGATAAGTGGCTTACTTTTTCTTCTGTCAAGTTCAAGCAGATAAATAAGAACATCTATCAAATGCCACTTGAAAGCCAAGATGAAATAAAACTTACATATGTATTTCCCAGGATAGTAAGAGGAATGAAACAATTTCTATTAAGTATCTTCTTGTCACAGACTTTTTCTTGTTGTTGTTCCCTGCCTGCACTATGCAGGAAAAGATGGGATTATTTTCTCTCTGAAGTGAAAAAGTTAAATATTTTTTACCTTAGAAATAAGTTACTGTGAGGGCGCCTGGGTGGCTCAGTTGGTTAAGCGACTGCCTTCGGCTCAGGTCATGATCCTGGAGTCCCGGGATCGAGTCCCGCATCGGGCTCCCTGCTCAGCGGGGAGTCTGCTTCTCCCTCTGACCCTCCCCCCTCTCATGCTCTCTCTATCTCATTCTCTCTCTCAAATAAATAAATAAATAAAATAAATAAAATCTTTAAAAAAAAAAAAAAAAAGAAATAAGTTACTGTGTTACTAGAGTCCCCAATGTGCTTGTGACCCATATAGGTGCCTGGTGTCTGAAATGTGTTTCATCTAACACTCATTTGTTCCTTCACAAGGGAATTAATTTTTGAGTATCTAATATAGATCAGATGCTTTTCTAGGCATTAAAAGGTCTCAGTTTTATACATATATATATATATGTGTGTATATATGTATATTTATATATATATATGACAAACCCCTGCCCTCATTAAAGACTTAGTAATAATATAATATATATAATGAGTAATGCCATGATACATATAATAAAAGTATAGGATAATAATATTCCTTATTCATTTTTTTTTCATTTTAGTAACCACTTCTTCCCGATTCTGTTAACACATGTATTCTTTTTTTTTTTTTTTTAGATTTTTATCTATTTGACACAGAGGGAGAGATAGCACAAGCAGGGGGAGCAGCAGGCAGAGGGAGAGGGAGAAGCAGGCTCTCCACTGAGCAAGGAGCCGGACATGGGGCTCAATCCCAGGACGCTGGGATCATGACCTGAGCCGAAGGCAGCCGCTTAACCGACTGAGCCACCCAGGCGCCCCTCTTTTTTTTTTTTTTTTTTTTTTTAAGATTTTATGTATTTATTCATAAGAGAGAAAGAGAGAGAGAGAGAGAGAGACAGGCTCCCCGCTGAGCAGGGAGCCCGATGCGGAACTCGATCCCAGGACCCTGGGATCATGACCTGAGCCGAAGGCAGATGCTTAAACAACTGAGTCACCCAGGCACCCAACACATGTGTTCTTATATTAAAGAGTGTTTGTATATCCTCAGGTAGCACTGAGGTATTATAATATGGTAAATATGGGAGTATATTGAAAAAAAAATTTGCAAATAGACTGTTGACTAACAAATACATTTTTCAAAAAACTCAGTAATTTTCTTTATTCAATTTAATTTAGTACATTTTAAGACCAGGTGTTTGCTTAGACTCCCATTTAACTGTATACTTGTTTTTTCCACCTGAAAGATTTTTCTTCAATATTTTGCCAAGATCCAATGTATTTTCTCCTTATAGTCAGCTCTTGATTATCTCCTGGGATTACTACATTATAGATTACCTGTAACAAACCTTGCTTTCCAGAATTTACCGACTTTGCTGTCTTCTCCACTTGCAATTAACTCATTTCCTGACATTCAGACTTTATCTCCAGCTAGTAAAGTGTGTTTTTAAAGTTAACTCTTTTCTGGCTGCATTTAAACATTTTAAATAACAGCCGGTCATCATCTTTTAATAAGTTTTTCAGTATAAGAAGTATATCAAAAGATATATTCTTCTATCCAAGAAGGTAGATAACACAAATCAAAATGTTTGATTGCCATATTCAACTCTAAATCATTATAAACCAGAATGATGGTAATTACTAAGAGATACAAGACCATCAAAGAGAAGATAAGTAGAGTGCTTCTTCATGTAGGTACGTGTGAAGGATGTGAGGAAATTGTAAGGGTGCGGGTTTGGCAATTTCTTTGCTCAAAAGCATCTTTTCCATCAACTATTTTTTAATAAGATACAGAACATCCCATTCCATAATTATATACAACATTTTAAAACAAATGACTGATACCAAGAAATGTTCATTTCCAATGAAAAATTCTGAGTCCCTTAAGCTAGCAATCTCAAGAAGCAATGCTCTCTCAGTTTTTTACTAACCCACTTTCCTGGGTCTCCATAGGCCTATGAGTACAAACAAGCTCAGCAACATTCATAGTAATAGCTGCTAGCTTAAGACTAACTCGCTCTTTATCACCGTGGGTATGACATCCTGTAACAACACTTAGAACCTCTTGTTTTATTGCCTAGAATCTCTGGAGATGTCCATATTTGCTCATAAACAAATTCTATAATGTTATACAGAATCCTATAAAAGTGTATAATGATTATGCCTTTATTTCTTGTCCCTCCACATGCTGCCTTTGACAGAAAAATCTTACTTATCCCAAAACATTCACACTAGTATTCCTAAAGTAGTAAGGCCTAGAAGATGACAAATGGTGCTATATGCCAATCAATGAGTTATCTTTGAACAGGGGCTACATGGAAACCAATGCAGACACAAGGACGGTCATCAACTCTGACTTCTAAGAACCAGAAAAGAAATGTAAATAGTTTAGGCTCAGGTAGGTAGACACCCTGTCCAAAATAATAATCTATATCATTATTAATACTATGTGCAATAATAATATATATGACACACATGTGCATACAAATATATGTACATAATCATCTACTATTTACACATGTACATAAATATATACATACACGCAATGTATGTATATATGTAAACATACATACAAACAAGCAAACAGTCCTAGTACTGTGTGTTAAGAGTATAACTAGTGGCAGACATTATATTTTAAATAACGCCTAGAAATCGTCTAGGGTTGGCAGACTTTTCTTTTTTTTTTTTTTATCAGAGAGAGAGAGAGAGCACAAGCAGGGGGAGTGGCAGGCAGAGGGAGAAGCAGACTCCCCACTGAGCAGGGAGCCCGATGTGGGACTCATCCCAGGACCCTGGGATAATGACCCGAGCCGAAGGCAGATGCTTAACCGACTGAGCCACCCGGCATCCCTGGACTTTGTTTTTTGTTTTTTTTTTTTTTTAATACTAGTTGTTTCACAAGGAGTTAAATAAAGGGAAAATATTTGGGGAAGTGGAAAGAAGTTTGCTAAAGAGTTCAAATGGATTGCTCTTGGTTCAGGTGGAGGTATTCCTAGTGCCATAGTAGATGACTCCCTGAATTCTCATAAATCAGGCTCTGGTTTTCATCTTTTTTCCCTCTCTCTCTTTTAAATTCCCTTTCCTCCTTTACTCTCCAAAAACATATTCTTCATTTCCACTAAGACACCAAATTTCTCAACTCCTCTTTGCCCATCAGTCTGTCTCATGGCAGTAGGTATGTCCTATAAAGATTAGAGTACCCCAAAACCTTTTACCATCATGATCAATATTCCCATTCTGTGACACACCACTGTCCATCCCTGAAATAATTTCTTCCTGCCACCAGACAAACTCAATTACTATCAATTATTCCCAGGCTTCAAGGCATCTGTGGCTCATCACTCTACTTTCTGGGCTCACATTTCCACCCACAGTCATCCTTCCTTTTCCACAAGGAGTGGCACATGTTTGCAGCTGCGGAGGGTTATCAGCCTGTCTTTTTGCCTATAGAATTTTGGAAATCGGCCTGCTTTCTTTCCTTTGTCATCTCTCTGTTCCTTTCAGTCCAAGCTGGCAATTCTGATGATTCAGAGTTTTCAAGTCACAAGGATTTATTCTACTAAACAAAAGGTTCCACCACAGGTCTTTCCTACAAGATCAACCTCTACTTCTGGCTTCTCTGGAGATATCTAAGCAGATCTGGAGTCAAGCCTAGTTTCTTCAAAGAGCCTTCAGTTTAACTGGAAATCATGACCTTTTATTCCTGTTGAGACAAAAACAAAAGGTTGTCTAGCCACACCCATAGCTTTCTCTCCAGAACACCTTTCCTAAAAGCAAATCTAATTTTAGTGTCTTTTTCATTCTGGATAGGCTGAAAATTTCCCAATATCTCAAGATCTGGTTCTCTTTTGCTTAATATTTCTTTCCTCAGTTTATCTTTTTCCTCTCTCATTTTACTCTAAGTAACAAGAACAAATTCGGCTATCTTCAACTCTTGCTTGAATTTTTTCCCTGCTAAATATCCATGTTCAACACTTACAAATTCTGCTTTCTGTGTAACTGTAGGTTACAACTCAGTCCCTACCACAAATAGGGTATTGAGAGTTGTATAGAGTACACATTTGACTTCAGAGCTGGAAAGCAAACTACAACAATTTCAAGTTCTCAGCCATCACTTAAGAATGAAATATATGAAGCAATTCTTTTGAAGTGAAGCTCTTCAAATTAGAATAACTACACATTACTCAGTGCTCGCCATGGTAAGTGTAGTCCCCATCTGTCACCAAATGTTATTACAATCTTATTGACTATATTCCCTATGCTATTCTTTTCATCTCTGTGACTTACTTATTTTATAAATGGAAGTCTGTATCTCTTAATCCCCTTTATCTATTTCACCCATCCACCCCACCCATTTCCCCTCTGGCAACCACCAATTTGTTCTGTGTATTTAAGAGTGTTCCTTTTGTCTATCTCTGTTTTACTTTATTGGCTCATTTGTTTTGTTTCTTAAATACCACATTTGAGTGAAATTATAGGGTATTTGCCTTTCTCAGTAACTTATTTAATTTAGCATTATACACACTCTAGCTCCATCCATGTTGTTGCAAATGGCAAGGTCTCATTCTTTTTTATGGATAATATTCAATGGTGTATATATACCACATTTTTATCCATTCACCTATCAGTGGGCACTTGGGTTGCTTCCGTATCTTTCCTATTGTCAGTAATGTTTTCATAAAAACAGGGGTGAATGTATCTTTTCTAATTAATGTTTTTCTCCCCCTATAGGTAAATGTCCAGTAGTAGAATTACTAGATCATATGATATTTCTATTTTTAACTTTCTGAGGAAACCCCATCCTCTTTTTCACACTGGCTATACCAGTTTGCATTCCCACCAAGAGTGCACAAGGGTTTCTTTTTCTCCACATCTTTTCCAGTACTTGTTTTCATAGTGTTTAACTAGGGAATGACCTATAGAATGGCAGGGACCTATTTCCTGTAAGGTAGTTAGGGGACATTTTTTTTCTTATGAATGTTTGGAGGACATTGCATTAAGTAGGAAGAAAAAACATGAGAAAGCCAGAATAACATTAGTATGATTGCATCACACCAGTTGGTATAATTGAGGAGATAAGACAGTTGGTGAAGCTGGAGTTCAGGGGCAGAAGAAAATAGTAGAAGATGAAGCTGGAGAATCAGGAAGTGACTGAGTCCTGGAAAGTACTGTAAATATGGCAGGATTTTAAATTGCAGTAAGTGGGTAAAGATACAGGTATATTGAGAGAGAATGACAAAAATGGATTTGTATTTTAAAAACATAACTGTTGGGGTGCCTGGGTGCCTGGGTGGCTCAGTCGGTTAGGCATCTGCCTTCAGCTCAGGTCATGATCTCTGGGTCCTGGGATTGAGCCCTATGTTGGGCTCCTTCCTCAGCTGGGAGTCTTCTTCTCCCTCTCCCCCTCTCCTCGCTTGTGCTCTCTCTATTTCTCTTTCTCTATCTCAACTAAAGGAATAAAATCATAAAAAATACATAACTGTTGTCACTATTTGGAGAATGTAGAGAAGGAAGAGTGGAATCATAAAGACCTGTTTGAAACTGCTGCAGTGGAATGCGCTGGATTGAATTAGTTTGTTGATAGATGATAAAATATACATATTTTCCCACATAAGAAGTTACTTTACTTGCAAAAACCAGTCTATAATTAAAAAAAGAGAGAGAATTGCTTTCTCTAAAATTAATGATTTTGCTTTATTTGGTAAAATAAACTGAAAACATTGAGCATAGTGTTCTGAATGAATAAAATGGATGAAGAATTCAAGATGGGCATCCTTCTAATCTCAAAAACAAAATATTTGCTAAATTCATTAAATACCGGATCTAACCCTTTAACGTTCCCTGTATCCGCATTCTGTAGTGTGTGATCTTACATACACCCTGCACCAGGTGGGGTTTTCTGCTGTACCTCTGGACTCCAGGTCCAGTGAAGTCTCTCACTTTGAAATGTTAACAAACAGAACACAACAGAGACATGAAAGAAACAGAAAGAGTATTTCTGTTCCTGCTCTTGCCCTCCACCCTGTGCTATCAACATCAGCAGGATAAGTCCAGGCTACTTCCAAATGAAGTCTGAGAAGTAAATAGACCAGACTCACAAGGCTCCAGTTATCTTAGCTAAAATCATCATGATCAATAGAAATACTACCAACACCCAGGTAACAAAGCCTCCCCACCAACCTAAACCATTTAGATTCCTGAGCTAAGTAATGTGTTTTCTCTATGCCCCAGGAGTTGCATGATTGTTATACAACATCGTGGCAACATATAACTGATACAGATGATAAGGAAACACCAATGTGAGTATGGAATTTTAGGTTGAGAAGTTCTCTGAAATGACATTAATCCATTTTGAGGCTTGGAATCTTAGATTAGGAAGTCTTTGTTATTAAAAATATCTCAACCTGTATAAACTTTTGAATTCAAATAGCAAAGAGAATTGATGTTTTTCTCCCTTTGAAGTGTGGGGAAAATTAGCTTTATAAAATGGAGAACTCTAGGAGATACAAAGGGGTCAGGAAATAGCGAGACAGAGAGCCTCTGAGATGTAAAACTCCCCATACCTCCCCTATAGCCTACTCTTCTCCCCTCTTCATCACACTCAGTACCACTCTGTTTGGCTACTATAGAGCATGGAAGGGATTCTGAAGTTCTTGTGTGTCCCAAAAAGGAACATGGAAAAGAAATCAGATAGCACATGGTGCTGATTAAGTGAGTCACCTGAAGGTCTGTGTACAAGTTCACATGGGCTGCAAACAGGCTGTAATTTAAAGGAGATAGTATGCCAACTGAAGACATTTTAGGACTTCAGCAGTAGATGCTGTAAGGATACTGACTGAAGTCTATAAACATGGCAAGTGGAAATACTCATGAGCCAGGATATGACCTGGGTTAAAGGAATCACCTGGAAATTCTAGAAGACCAAGTATTTAACCAAAGGAAGACTGAATAAATCTATGAGTTACTGAGATAAATCAAAAGTGATTGTTATTATTTTTTAATTTAGTTTTATTTTATTATGTTATGTTAGTCACCATACAATATATCATTAGTTTATTTTATTTTATTTTTTTATTTTTTTTTAAAGATTTTATTTATTTATTTGACAGAGAGAGAGATAGCGAGAGAGGGAACACAAGCAGGGGGAGTGGGAGAGGGAGAAGCAGGCTTCCCGCCGAGCAGGGAGCCCAATGTGGAGCTCGATCCCAGAACCCTGGGATCATGACCTGAGCTGAAGGCAGACGCTTAACGACTGAGCCACCCAGGCGCCCCTACATCATTAGTTTTTGATGTATTGTTATTTTAAATGGACATGACTAGGGGTGCCGGGCTAGCTCAGTTGGAAGAACATGGGACTCTTGATGTCAGGGTGGTGAGTTTGAACCCCACATTGGTGTAGAGATTACATAAATAAATAAATAAATAAATAAATAAATAAATAAATAAATAAATAAATAAGCTTTAAATGGTCCTGACTACTAAATATATTGTTTGTTTTCCTGGGTACTGAGTATAAAATGGAAATCATGAGAACGTTGAGTAGTGTTCAGGAAAAACAAACAAAAGTATATTTCTACATATCTGAGTTAATGTTACAGAACTGAAACTAATGTTACAGAACTGAAACTAATGCCAAGAATATATTATAAATTGTATCTCTTTAATGATATCTATTACCATGGTTATGATGAGCATCTTTTATACTTATTTATCTATATAGATGTGGGGATTTTGAAGAATTTTAAGAAAAGCAACATAAATTTAGAGAATACTAGCACATTCCCTAATAGGACATATACTGTGGTTCAGCACTTTTTTACCCATTTTTTTAAAAATGAACAAACAAAAGCCATCTAGTTAATTCAGTGAAACACTGAGCATCTGTTTCCTTCTTGTTACCTGGGTATGGCAGCCTGAAATGCCAAAAGTGGTAATTCTTTGAGAAGCAATATGATGTAAACATTTTACAAATATTTAAAATTCATAAAAGTCCATAAAACTCAAGTTTTGGTGACTCAAAGTACAAAACATCTTCCTTATTGATACTTATAACATGGCAGAAACTCTATCCTCTCACTTTTTAAATAAGGACAGCCTATTTTTTTAATTAATTTTTTTATTGTGTTCAGTTAGTCAACATATAAGTACATCAGTCTAAAACAGGGCTGTACTGTTCCAGATAAGACTTATATCAATCAGGTTTCTGAGATGCCAAACTTTGATTTATCTAACAGGCAACAGGTATGCCAGCAAAGAAAACATTACAAACCGTTCAACCACAAAGGTTCCTAACCATTTATTTCTTCCACTAAGGGCAATATGACGACTGAGGCTGAACTGAATGCATCAAATAGCCAGATTCATTAAAAACAGCATGACAAAATAGATGAAATTGAAACAAAGATGCATCTCTGGCAACTTTGAACAGACATATGTATGACATTACAGAATAGTGAGTAGGGGTGCCTGGGTGGCTCAGTCGTTAAGCGTCTGCCTTCAGCTCAGGTCATGATCCCAGGGTCCTGGTATCGAGCCCGCATCAGGCTCCCTGCTCATTGGGAAGCCTGCTTCTTGCTCTCCCATTCCCCCTGCTTGTGTTCCCTCTCTCGCTATGTCTCTGTCAAATAAATAAAACCTTAAAAAAAAAAAAATAGTGAGTATTTTTTTTTTTCTTCTTATTCTTAGTTTATTCAACAAATGAGTATTGAAGACCAATAATGGGGAAATAGTATGCTGGCCAGTTTTCTATACTTACAGAAGTGAAAGTTTGCCATTTCTACATGTTTGTAGACTTACAAGAAGGTAAGTGAATTGATTTTATCTTTCCAAAACATTATCTAAATTTTGAATTCAGATTTATAAAATGAGAGATGAATGTAATCACTGGATCTAGAGTTCTAAATTGTGAAAGGAGTGTGGAAAAGGAAAAATAATTTTGTCTCTACTCTTCTAGGTTCTTGACTGAGACCTTCATAGTAAAACACAGATTAACTGGAGAAAAACAAACAGAAGTTTAATAACATGTATACCTCCTGTATACATAAGGAAATACCCAGGAAAACTGAGTAATTCCCCAAAATGAACTAAGCCATCACTTCATTTTTTATTTTTATTTTTTTAAAGATTCATTCATTTATTTGAGAGAGAGAGAGAGAGAGGCGAGAATGGGCAGAGGGAGGGGTAGAGAGAAACTTCAGCAGACTCTGCACTCAGCACAGAGCCTGACATGGGGCTCAATCTCATGACCCTGAGATCATGGCCTGACCCAAAACCAAGAGTCTGAAGCTTAACCGACTGTGCCACCCAGGTGCCCCCTAAGCCACCCCTTTAAATATCATCTACATTGGGGATAGATGACAAAGACAAAAGATGTTAGAGGTGGAGACCAGTTACGTGAGGTTACCAGGAAAGACACAGTAAAGGAGGGTAAGGTCATTACACAGATTTAAATCATTACCTTCTCCATGGGTAAGCATTTCTAGAGATTTAATCTTCCTTCTTCCTTTCTTCCTTGTACAGAGAAAGAGACACTCTTACAAATGGATATTTCCCTTATAAATGTAAGTATCTCTTACAAAAAGGTAATTCCTACGCAGTTTTCAGAAATTTTCTCCCTTCTGCTGTTTCTTAAAAGTACCAAGCCAAAAATAATCCTTATAACAAAGAGACATATTTGGGGGTGGTAAATTCTGTTCCCTTTCAGTTGCATGAGCATCACTAAGTTGAAATAGTATTGGTCAGTATTCTAACAATCCCCTGATATAGTCATCATTTTTACATCCATTTTAAAACTAATGATCCTTATTGACTCCTTTGTGGAATACAACACTATGTAGCATTCATAGCTGTAAAAGACATATTAATGATTGACGTAATTCAAATTCCTACTTTAGGAACAGTGAACCTATTGCTGTTGATGATACTTCTCTAGCCCAATTATCCACTTAATTGCATTCAGCTGAGAAGACATGGGTGCTAAGGCACAACAGAGCCCACTTAGTAGGTGAAACCTCGACCCTGCGCCAGTTAGAGGAAGCACATCTTGTTCCCTTTTCCATCATTTTATGCATGGATAGGTGGACAATGCCTACTTATAGTCCTCAAAATTGTTGCAGCTATCATCACTTCACAGATTGTACTCTTTCTGACAGCTAAGGTACTTTTGGTTTTCTGCAGGTATAAGGAGACTCTTCACTGGAATATAATGTGGGGTCATCAGTGGGGCCAGGGGGGAAGAATGTTTTTTCATCAGCCAGATTCAATGGAAAATGAAGTCTACTGTGAAATTGTGCTTCTGTCACTCGAGGTCAAGGAATAGTTAAATAACACCACTCAAAGTGTTCTGAAGCTAGTCTACTGGTCCTTGTTCTTCTTCCAGAATCTAGAAGATTGCTTCTTCTTTTTAACGCCCTTCACCTAGAGGAGTAGGAATAAAATGACTTTGGAAAAAGACAAGTTCATCACTTAAGAGAAGAAAATAAATTTTCATACCAAGTATTTCTCTTCCTACATTGCCCTTAGTTTTCAGTCCCTGTCACCTGTCAATTTCACTCTAATCTACTCTGCTCCATGCTCTGGGGCCCTGACTTTTATTCTACTAATTTCCAGAAAGTGTTCATAACAAGTTTCCCCAAAATGTGCCACTTTGGCACGTGGCCTATTTTGAGCTGAAGGCAATTAAAACCCTGCAGCTCAAGAGAAATTTTGCCCCTCCCTTAACTACCTAGAAGACTGTAAATTGGGGATCTTTCCCAGAATAAGTTAATACCAGAGATAAATTTTATCTGAGTGACTCATGGCAAGGAAACATCTAATTACCAACTATCTGCTCTTCCTACTGCTCTGTGAATTGCCCTTCTCCCCTTTGAAGCGCCAGACTTCTATCCCATTCCTTAGCCCAGGATGGCTTATATACCTCATTTTATTTTTTTGTCTTTGAACCTCTCATATAGGTGTGGTTCCCGTAAGTACAAAATTAAATTTGATTTTCTCCTGTTAATCTGTGTTTTATCAATTTAACTCTTATACCAGCCAAAAGAAACTTTGAAGGATAGAAGAAATTTTTTCTTCCCCAACACACTCTTTATCTTTACAATTTTAAAAGAATTAGAACTAAAACTTATTTCATAGAAAATACAAGTATACCTTCAATTTCTCATTTGATAATATAACACACTATCAAGAGGCTATGAATTTTTTTGCAGAGTCTGTAATAAACCAATGGATATAGCCTCTACCGACAATAGATTGCACTAACACCTTTTTATCTCTACAGTCTTGGCATACCCTGATATGAAATCTCAGCGAATGACTTCATGCTTTAATAAACACCCCTCTTCCCATTCATGTTTTTGCAAACAAATGCAAAGATATAAAATTTGTGTTATTGCTGTTGGAAAAACTGTGTGGATTTTCAAAGGAACTGGAGTGTGAGCTTTCTTTTCCCCATAAAGAATTCAAAAAGAGTGGTTTTTTTTAAAGATTTTATTTATTTATTTGAGAGAGAGAATGAGATAGAGAGATCATGAGAGGGGGGAGGGTCAGAGGGAGAAGCAGACTCCCCGCCGAGCAGGGAGCCCGATGCGGGACTCGATCCAGGGACTCCAGGATCATGACCTGAGCCGAAGGCAGTCGCTTAACCAACTGAGCCACCCAGGCGCCCCTAAAAAGAGTGTTTTTTTCTTTTCTTTTCTTTTCTTTTTTTGTTGTTGATATATTTTGTTTTAGAATATATGGCATTGTTTCTGTGGGAATAAAAAAATATTCTTGGAATGCATATGTTTATTAGAAAGTACTATCTTCCCATTCATGAGTTATTGAAGTTTCCATAGGTGCAGTAATAATTCAATCTCTAAGTACTCACACACACCCATTTTACTTCATCTATTTATTAAGATCTCTTGGGTTAAACAAAACATGGAAAGAGATGTCTTATCTAATGCCATCCCCTGAGTTACAATAATATGAAGAAAGTCATTTGCTTACCAAGCCATGGAAACTGCTTCTCAGCTAGAAATACGTATGTTCTCCTTGACTGAGTTTTAAAGAACATAGATGCATGCATCTGAAATGCATAGAAAGGAAGAAGGGAAAGCATGAATTAGAATGCAAGTGGAACAACCTGCGGGCTGCCTTTGTCTGATAAGATTGTTTCTCATGAGTTTAAACTTAAGTTAAGAGCTCATCTCATAAAGCAACTTACCACTCCAATTTCCTATCTTGTCTTCTTTTCAGCCTAGTGTAAAGCTATTCAAATCAAGTCCCTCTTTTTCATGTTTTCTAATCTAATTATAATAGCCTTCTCTTGACAATCCACATCAATGTTACATTCCATGAAATTGCCTTGTATTTCAAAGTGGTATGTGCCTCCATATTCACTTTCTCTTCCTTGCTTAGCCAAAAACAGCTGCTATATAGAGTCCTTGCAGACCATCTGCATCCCTCCTGCCCATGACTGGATGGAATTAAAGTTAGAATTTCAACATAGCAATTGTAGCAGCATCTCTGTACATTTAAATATGGGTCCTTGCTTTGAGAATATTGCACAAGCCTGACAACCAAATAGAAAATAGATTCTATTCTATAAAGTGCCATTTCTTTTTTTTTTAAGTGCCATTTCTTTACACATATACACACATATGCATTTCACCACATTCAATCATAACAGAATTATCTTTGTTTAGTTCAAAATCTGTCCCAAAGTGTGACCACCAAAATCATTAATAGTCATTAGCACTGGTGAATAAAATAGGCAATTTTAATACTTACAGCTGATGACTTTAATTTTAAACATTTTTTTATTTTTTCCCCCTTGGCAAACTAATGTCTTCCCCACAGTTCACCAGGGCTGTAAACTAAATGGAGTGGAAGGGCAGGACAATCAAAATATGGAATATTGAAAAGGTTGAAGTAGTAAAGTACCTTTCCCAGGATATATAAGACATTAAGATTTTGATATTTTATATTGTGCAGAGATTACATTGGGAAAGGAAAATGGCACAACAAAAAGTCATTATTTTAAAATGACTATTTCATGAAAATTCTATAGTAGAAAATTGATCACTTTTAGTTTCAAATCTTAACATTTTTGTCATAATTTTAAGTTACTTTTATTTAAGATCACCTAAAACTTTATATATATATATTAGTTTATATATAAAATGTAAAGGTTTCTGTGTTGGAATTCTGTATAGTTATTGGCATTATAGATCTCAAACTTTAATATAATGTGTAATGATATGTACTGTAACATACATACAGTAGATAACCAATAAAATGTTATTTATATTGAAATAAGCTTTTTGAGGACTTTGAGGGTTACATCCTGTACACTAAAATTTTACCTAGTTTTACTATTAAGAGTTCAGAAAGCCTTTTAGCTGAGTAACATTCTTTCCTACGTATTTGTGTTGAAGTCTTTTATTTTAAGATTCAGGTCATTACAACAGAGGAGAGTCAATTCTCTCAAGAGTTCTCAGCCTACAGAGTTTTGATCAATGTATCAGTCTGAACACAAGGATTTGTCTAATTTATTATTTCCCAAGGTGACACAATACATTTTTAGGACAAACTTAATGGCAACTTGCAAATCAGGTACACATTCATTCTTTCAGAAGCAATATTTAAATATCCACTCTCTTCCAGAGTATTGTTCCTGGCTAGCAATTCTCAGTGTGGGCCCTGCTACAATTCAGGAGTCCTGGAGGTGAAAATAATTTTCATAATAATACTAAGATGGTATCTGCCTTTTTCACTTTTAATCTCCCCAGAGAGTGTGCTAAAGTCTTCCAGGAGCTATAGGATATGTGATATCACAAAAGACAGACTATAGACACATAAATGAGAATGCAGCTCTCTGATATTGTCAGGCAATAAAGAGATGGACAAAAATGTACAATAAAGCCACTTTTTCTTACTCAACATGTTTAGCTTTAGGAAATATATTTTTTAAATAATTTGTTAATATGTTTATTATAGTTACTTAAAATGAATTAATAATGAGGAGAGACTAAGTAGGCTTACATATTTCCAACTTTATTTCTAATATGGTAAATTTGACAGACATTACATAAAAAAAGATGTTTGGGGTCCTTTATAATATCGAAGGATATAAAGGGGTCTTGACCCAAGAAGGTTTGTAAACTGCTATTCTAGATTCTAGAATTAGAGTGTTAATGAGGTTTTTCCATCCTATTTCCAACAGTTCATTTCACAGTAGTATGTATATAGCCTACATTAAGATGGGTTGTAGCTATCTTACTGTTATTGCTTGTTCTAACTTTTTGAAAATAACTTGCCTCCCATCCTCAGTTTATTGCTCTGGTTCTCTCATTTCCAATGTTTCTATAGAGATGCAAAAGAAAGACTCCAGATTATAGTTTTTAAAGTTTTCCTTATTCTTTTCTTCTTAGCTGCTACTTGGGTAAAAACCTAGGTATAGGTAGAAGACTTCACATCTTGTAGGGGAGAATGCTTAACTCCAAAATACTCCAGTTGAGCATGTGCGGTATTTGAGCTGAAGACAATCAAGACCAACAAATTCAGGAAGATCTGTTTACTTACCCTTTAACTGCCTGAAAGAATTTAGAAGGCCGGTACAAAGATAACTTTATCCCCAATCCCGATCTGCAAGGCATGGCAAACATTTGTTTACCAAACATTTGCTCTTCTCATCTTCCTGTGAATTGCCTTCCTTCCTTTTGAAGCCCCAGACAGGGAACCCCTTCTTTTTAGCTCAGGATGGCATATAAACTTCAATGGTCCCACTGCCTTGAATTTCATGTCTTCCGGACTCCTGTATATACATTTTTTTTTTTTCCAGTTACTCTGTCTTATGTCAAATTATTGGACCAAAGAATTTAGAAGGGAAGAAAAGTTTGCCACCCCTACAGTATGATTGTACAGTCACTTAATTTTACAAACTTTCCCCGTCTAGCTTGCCCAGCTGTGTAATTAAGATCCTTAAAATTATGTGTGCTCTTACTTCTTTTGCAGCTATTTTTTTTTTTTTTTAGTATCTGTTGCCCTATAAAACAATTCATATCCACTCCACACTAGACATATTATATCATTCCAGGTCTCCTGTTTTTTCCTGTTGTGTTTACTGAATCTAAAACTGACGGGGCACCTGGGTGGCTCAGTCAGTTAAGTGGTTGCCTTTGGCTCAGGTCATGATCCTGGGGTCCTGGGATTGAACCTTATGTCGGCTCCCTGCTCAGCCTCAGCCGGGAGTCTCCTTCCTCCTCTCCCTCTGCCCCTCCCCCCACACTTGCACTAGCGCTCATTTGCGCTCTCTCAAATAAATAAATAAAATATATATATTAAAAAAATCAATTCACAATGTTACAATTTTTTATAGATTTCTTTTTGGTCTTAAAGGTGTCTTATCACACATTTACAAAATTATGACCATTTTTTAATTTGAAGGCTGATACTTAGAATCAAGATGCTTTTGAAGAAAAAAAAAAAGATATGCAGTTAAAAAAATACAATGAAACATGTACCGTAGTTCTTTTTTTTTTTTTTTAAGATTTTATTTATTTATTTGAGAGAGAGAGAATGAGAGAGAGCACATGAGAGGGGGGAGGGTCAGAGGGAGAAGCAGACCCCCTGCCGAGCAGGGAGCCGGATGCGGGACTCCATCCAGAGACTCCAGGATCATGACCTGAGCCGAAGGCAGTCACTTAACCAACTGAGCCACCCAGGCGCCCTATGTACTGTAGTTCTAAGTATGAAATAATTTTCTGGGAAAATCCTAGTTCCAATTTTGTTGTAGGCCCAAACTATCTATTGCTAATATGAAATTCTATCAAAACACAAATTTATAACTTGAAATAATTCAAACCCAGAAAATTAAAGCAGCTTTGAAGAGAAAGCAGATTTGGATATCTCTTTTATTGATTATAATGACATTAATCTCTCACAAACTCCAAACTTCATAAAAAATAAAAAATAAATAACATCATGTTGGGGCATCTCGGTAGCTCAGTTGGTTAAGTGTCGGACTCTTGATTTTAGCTCAGGTCATGATCCCAGGGAAGTGAGATGAAGCCTGGTGTCAGGCTTCTCACTCAGCAGAGTGTCTGCTTGGGATTCTTTCCCTCTCTCTCTTCCCCTCCTCCCACTTGTTCTCCTTCTCTCTCTTTCTAAAAAACAAAAACAAAATTGGGTGTCACTACTGATTAATCTGATTGATGTAACCAGAAATCTATTTCAGAGATCTTCTCTATTTAAATGTCTTCTCTCATTAAACACAATGAGATTGTTAAAATTATAGCCCTATCATATTTTAAATTATTTGGGAGAAATCAAGAAAGTTGTCTCATTCATCCTTAAAAAAAAATTCAAAATGAGTATGCCCCAATTAACTAAATATGAGTGCTAGTGATTAAGAATCAGTTATTTTTTTAATTTAGTTTAATTTTATTATGTTATGTTAGTCACCATACAGTAAATCATTAGTTTTTGAGAATCAGTTATTTTTCCACCTTGAAAACTGAAATAGAAATTTGAAAGAGATTCCATCATTCAAAGATTTATTTAGCCTCCTTATAATAAGGAAGTTACTGATAAGCATGCTATTTTTATTTATCAAACCTCATTACAACTGTAAAACTCTAAAATACAGACACAGTGTCTATAAGTCTACATGAATGAAATTAATTTTATTTTTATTTGTCATAGTATCATGTACAAATGTGAATAAGCTTCTATAATTTTGGATAGTATGTTGATACCACCCAATGAAATTCATAAGCTAAACAAAATATTTGAAATAAACATTAAGTGAATAAGGGGATAGGGGTATTATTTATATGAGCAGTCACTCTCCAAAACAGCTGAAAGTGTGGCATCGTACAAATCCTAAATTGCAAACAATCAGGACAAATGCCATTAACATGAGGATACCTGGATAAGGGAAATCAGACAATAGTTATAAATATGAGATCCATGACAAGACAGCTAGTTGTTACACTATTTTGGTTTATTGCCTTTTCTGTAGTAATAGAAAATTTACCTAGGTAGGGCCAGCTAAAATGTAGCTAAAGCCTACATGTTCCAGATTTCCTTGCATTTTAATGAGGCCATTTGACTAGGTGCCTGCCAGTGGGACTTGGTGGAAATATTGTGTGCAACTCAAGAATCATGCCCTTAAAGAGAAAGACCATGCCCTCTCTTTTCCCTTAACTACTTCCTGCTGTCTTGAAAAACCTCATGATGGCAGTAGCTAGAATATCCATCCTAGACCACAAGTTGGAAACCATAGATTAATGAAGCAGAACACAAAGAAAGAAGAGTCTTGGTCACTGGATGTTTTCATCAAGTATACTGTTCTACTAAACCCACCTAGACTATCCGTGGATTAGAAGATGGAAAAATAAAATAGTATATTTTTATGTTCACTCTCTTTCATAGATTCTTTGTTATAGTATCTTGAACTATATCCTGACTACCACAAGTTTCAATCCAAAAGTTAGAAGGATAGATAATCCCAATTATGAGAAGTTTTCTTCTTATATGGGTAATTCAGTGAAGTGTAAGTAGATGTAGGATATTTTCATATATGTCCTCCATATGTATCCACATAAAACATATTCTGAGACGTTGATATTTGTATACAGAAAGTTTTTTTTTAAGGAATGCTCTGGAAACAATGCAATACCCTGGTAACAAAGTAGCTCTGAACAGAATGAGAAGGTGAAGAAGCCTCAGATGCTCTCACAGGGAGCTCTGGCACCGTTCTGAATTAAGGTGAGGGAGTCAGACACTCATGCCATGATGTCAACCACTCAATATATATAGGTTGCCCCCAGTAAGCAATTTCCACAGAGGAACCCAACTGTAAGATGTCACAAGCCAACTCTGCTTGCAGGTAGGGATATAAGGGCTTCCACTCTGAAGGGAGTTTTGGGAAAGCAAGTAGTCAGCTACTTGCACTACTAAGATCCACCACTTTCAATTAGTATGTACATTCCATCTGGGAATAGTTCTTTGAACTGTCATTCCTTTGTTTTGATATTACATCCGATATTCATCATCATAGGTTCCACATACCCTTAGCAACACTGCTCATGGTCTCGAAGATTTATTTGGTAAAGTGACCCAGGCTTTACTCTGTGAGGGTTCTGAGCCTTTGTTCAATGTGCCCTTTTCCGGCTCCTGCAGTTCAACATTCACCATAAAAACTAAGTAAAGGTGTATCGAGAGAGACACTCCTGTGGCTTACCTCAGTGAAAACATATTCTTCCCATTTCCAGTTGTGTAATAGTAACTCTACTCCCTTGTAATTGATCCGGATTGATTCCCTGCCAGGAAGATGACGCCACTCCTTGCTTGTTAGTCTACTGTGACAAAGAGTGTGAAGAAACTGGGTGGTAGATAAATTTTAATGTTTAATGGAGCTCTTACTCTGTTACCTGATGGAAGTGTTCTGGTTTTATGACCTGAACCTCTGGACCTGTCAAGTTGAAAATTGCAAGAATGGAGACCCAGATTCCCCAAGTGGGTAATTAAGAGTGATGCTCAACGGGACCACTCCTACTTCCACTCCTCAATCTCCAGACTCATAGAGTTTACATGTTGGGTATTCAGAGCCACATCAGGAGAAGTCTAAGATGAGTGCTGAGGTTCTGGTTGAATCGCTGGGTAGTTGGTGCTATCAGGGTGGTGCTATCATCCCTTGAGAAGAACAGCAAGACAGAGCAGGTCTGGGGATTGGGAAATGGTAAGTGGCAGGTTTAACGCTCTGCAAGACCTACATCCAGTCAGAGATTTACAACTGATAATAAGATATGTGTGTCCAAAGTTCAAGAGATATGTATATGTGTATGTTATGTGTATGTGTATATTCATACATGTTTGTATGTATGAGTTTATCCATGTACTCAAGTGTGTGAAGGCTAAACTCTAGCATTTCTTTTTATCCCCAAGAATAGTATCATCACCTTTATCTAATACCTATTTCCATATTTTGTAGTTTTTTCTGTATTATAATTATTTTAAACATTTTTTCTTCATTCTGCCTTATTTTTGTATTTCTAATGGATTCTATTTTATTTTATTTCAGTCACTTTTCCTGGTTGACTGTTTTTAAATAATCATCTACCATTTAAAGTGTTATATTTCTACTTATTTACATTCTAGGAATCAGTTTGAAAACTCTAAAATATATTAATACCCAAATTTTCTGTACTTCTTTATAGATACTTTATTTTAGTGAATTTCAATTGTCTTAACCTTTTTTTTGCATCTGTGTTCCATGCATCTGTTGTTGTTGTTTTTTTTTTTTTTAAAGATTTTATTTATTTATTTGACAGAGAGAGACAGCGAGAGAGGGAACACAAGCAGGGGGAGTGGGAGAGAGAGAAGCAGGCTTCCCGCCGAGCAGGGAGCCCGATGCGGGGCTCGATCCCAGAACCCTGGGATCATGACCTGAGCCGAAGGCAGACGCTTAATGACTGAGCCACCCAGGTGCCCCAGCATCTGTTGTTTCTAACACTCTATTTCCCATCCTATTACCTAGATGTACATCCAATTAAAAAAAGTCTTCACTGCACATGTTATTTATTTTCCAGAAATATAATTATCTCTTTTCTCATATTTAATATTTAAATTTTAAGATCTCTCTGTTATGAAGTAATTTTTATAATTTTGAAGTATTTAAATATTAAAAATAGATTTATGATAGTTTTTAATAGTATTTTAAATTTTATTCCAAACAAAAAGATTTTTGTTTTATATTATTATTTGACTCAACTAACTCTTTTGTTGTTATAAATTACAATTATTACATATTAGACAATATGCCTAGCACAACAAATGCAAAATTGATTCATAATTGTTTCCAGGAGTCCAGAATATTTTTACAGAAGCATTTAAACTATTTTTTATCCAAGGTGTCTGTTCACTTAGTTTGATGGGCAGAAACTATTATTTCATTTGTTTGAATGTTCTGTGGATACCTTGGAAATACCTTCCTCATGTCTTTCTAAGGTTTGTGTACCAAAAAAAATCATTTTATAATTTTCTCCTCTCTAGGTTATGTATTCAATTAAAGTAGTTATTTCATCCAGAGTCATGAGCCAAGTTTTCTGTAAAATACGCTATATTCAGCTTCCAAAACAAATCAAATACATAGTAAGCATTTTTTCTGCAATGAATGGTAAAAGGATTCAGGGAGAATTAACTATTTATTCTCACAAGTATATTTTCACTGTTTGCTATGCTCCAGACACAATTCCAGTCCATGAAACTAGAGCACATAATAGGACCACAAAGTTTCTCATGTTTTCCAGGTAGAAAGAACAAAAATATGTAATATTACAGATGGTTATAAAGGACAAAAAGAGAAGGAAATCAGGGTATGGGAAACTAAGAATGGTAGGAGAATACTGTGGCTCCATCAGCGATTTGAGAAAGGCCTATGAATAGAGTGGGATTTCAGCACAGAAAGTGAGAGGCAAGTGGGGGGAAAAATGTAGACAACAGAAAAGCATACGCAGAGACTCTGAGGAAAGAGAATGCTCGTGTGATGCTTAAGAAACAGCCAGTAGAAGAGTGTGATTAAATTGCAATAATATTAAAAGAGCAGTAATTGAGATAAGGTTAGAGATGTAGAAGCCTGGGCAACGTGAACCATTGGAGAACTTGGGCTTTTGGTCTCAGTGGGTCCAGATGACACTGGATGACAGGAGAGGAGAAACATGCATTGACATTCACTTTTAAAATATTACTGGGTGATCAGGTATACAATAGACTACAGAAGAGCAAGAGTCAAGCAGGGAGACCCATTAGGAGACATTGTTACAAATGAAGCAAACCACAACGGTGCTCACACTAAGGAGGTAAGGGTGGAAATTAGGGGAAGAACTCAAATTTTGGATTTATTTTAAAGTAGACCTGATAGTATTTACTGATAATTCAATGCCCAATGAGAAAGAGGAAGTACAATAATGACTTGAAAGTCTTGTCCCAGGCAGAAAGAGTGGTAGAGTCTCTATTAAGCAAAACAGGACAATTGTGTAGGAAATAGGCTTGGGGAGGGAGTATGAAAAGTCTAGTTCTGAAAATGTGAAATATGAGGAGGCTGTGAGACTTTCAAGTGGAAATTTTAATTCAGCTGCTTGATTGAGGGGTCCAAGGTTGAAGGTAGTAGTTATGGTAGTGATCAAAAATTTTTTTCCTTGCTGCATAAGTAGCAAATCTACATATTCACACACAAACAGATAGACATCTATGCAATATGATAAATAACATGATAGCTATTTTTTTATCTAACTTTGCTTCATCTTCTACAATTTTAATTTATATGTATACTCAGAACTAGCAAACTTTAGCAATGATAATATTTAGTTGGTTAATGAGGAAATTAAGAAAAACAGATGGCAGCCCACTTTACTCATTAATATTGTGTGTATGTGTGTGTGTTGGTGGTAATTCTATAAATAAGAAACCATTTGTAATAATAATAATTTAAAAAAATTTAGAAGTGAAACTCCTCTGAAAATCTTAGTTTATACTCCAGTGGACTTCTTATTTCTCCAGGTAACTACCTAAATTTCTTTCATCTCTTTTAAAAATTTGTTTTATCTATAAGAAGTGTTGCAAAAGATGTGGAGAAAAAGGAACTCTCGTGCACTGCTGGTGGGAATGTAAACGGGTGCAGCAATTGTGGATAATAGTTTGGTGGTTCTTCAGGAAACTAAAAATAGAAATAGTAGTAATTCCACTACTGGGTATTTACCCAAAGAAAATAAAAACACTAATTCAATAAGTATATGCACTTATATGTTTATTGCAGCATTATTTACCAAGATATGGAAGCCATCTAAATGTCCATCAATAAATGAATGAGTAAAGAAGATATGGTGTGTGCGTGTGTGTATATAAATACACATCAGAATATTACTCAGCGATAAAAAAAGAATGAGATCTTTTGGCATTTGCAACAACATGGATGTACCTAGAGAGTATTACGCCAAGTGAGATGTCCGGTAGAGAAGGACAAATACCATATGATTTCACTTATACATAGAATCAAAAAAACAAAACAAAACAAGCAAACAAACAAATGGATTCTTAAATACAGAGAACAAACTAGTGGTTACCAGAGGTGTGGTGCGGGGGTGGGTGAAATAAAGGAGATTAGGGGTATAAACTTCCAATTATAGAATAAATGAGTCACAGAGATGAAAAGTATAGCATAGGAAAAATAGTCAATAAGATTATAATAAACTTTTATGATGAGAAATGGTGACTACACTTATCATGGTAAGCACTGAGTAATATATACAACTGTTGAATCAATGTTGTACACCTGAAACTAATATAACATTGTATGTTAATTATACCTCAATTAAAAAAAAATAAATCTGTTTGTTATTGCCACTGATTTTCTTCTGTACCTCTTTTCATTTTCTCTATATTCTTTCAACAGATGATGAATAAACTGGAGCATATGTGATGGAGTGAATCCACTGAAATTAGTCATTGTATATGAAGTACCCACAATTCAAGCATGATGCTGACTTCTAGAAAAGTTACCTCCTTTATTCATTTCTATATTTAATTTAATTTTTTTATATTTAATTTAATTTTTATTTAATTTTTATTTTTTATTATTTTTAAAAAATCTTATTTATTAATTTGTCAGAGAGAGAGAGTGTGCACAAGCATGGGAAGTGTCAGGTAGAGGGAGAAGCAGGCTCCCCACTGAGCAAGGAGCCCCATGCAGGACTTGATCCCAGTACCCTGGGATCATGACCTGAGCGGAGACAGATGCTTAACTGACTGAGTCACCCAGACGTCCCTAATTTAATTTTTAAAAGATTTATTTATTTGTGAGAGAGAGAACATGCAGGTGGGGGAGCTGCAGAAGGAGAGGGAGAGAAAGAATCCTTAAGAAGAGTTCCTGTTGAGCATGGAGCCCAACGTGGGGCTTGATCTCATGACCAAAAATTAAGAGTCGAACACAACCAACTGAGCCAACCAGGAACACCTCTATATTTAAAGTTTAGTTTAAACTTAACAGTTCCTTGTTATTTTATAAAACAGCAGCAATTTTTTTCTGCTGTTTAAACTATTTTTTAAAAATTTTATTATTTATTTATTTATTTTTGTTTCAAATTTTTCTTTAAATTCTAGTTAGTTAACATACAGTGTAATATTGTTTTCGGGAGTAGAATTTAGTGATTTATCATTTACATACAACACTCAGTGCTCATCACAAGTGCTGTCCTTAATATCCATCACCCATTTAGCTCACCCCCACCCACCTCCCCCGAGGAAACCCTCAGTTTGTTCTCTACAGTTATGGTTTGCCTTCCTCTCTTCCCCACGCTTCCCTATGTTCATCTTTTTTGTTTCTTAAATTCCACATATAAGTGAAATCATATGGTATTTTTCTTTCTCTGACTGACTTATTTCACTTAGCATAATACACTCTAGCTCCATCCACATATTGCCAATAGCAAGCTTTCATTCTTTTTGATGGCTGGGTAATATTTCATTGTATATATCTCATATATATGTGTGTGTGTATATATATATATGTGTGTATATATATATCTCACAACTTCTCAATTCATCAGTTGATAGACACATTTGGGCTCTTTGCATAATTTCACTATTGTTTGTAATGCTGCTATAAACATCGGAGTGCCTGGGCCCTCCAAATCAATATTTTTGTATCCTCTTGCTTAATACCTAGTAGTGCAACTGCTGGGTCATAGGGTAGTTCTATTTTTAACTTTTTGAGGAACCTTCATACCATTCTCCAGAGTGGCTGCACCAGCTTGCATTCCCACCAAAAATGCAAGGGGGTTTCCCTTCCTCCACATCCTGGCCAACATCTGTCATTTCCTGATTTGTTAATTTTAGCCATTCTGACCATTGTGAGGTGGTATCACATCATGGCTTTGATTTGTATTTCTCTGATGATAAGTGATGTTGAGCATCTCTTTGTTTGTCTGTTGGCCATCTGTATGTCTTCTTTGGAAAAATGTCTATTTGTGTCTTCTGCCCATTTCTTAACTGGATTATTTGTTTTTTGGGTGTTCAGTTTGGTAAGTTCTTTATAGATTTTGGATATTAATCCTTTATCAGATACATTGTTTGCAAATATCTTCTCCCATTCTGTGGGCTCCCTTTGTTTTGTTGTTTCCTTCATTATGCAGAAGCTTTTTTTCTTGATGATGAAGTCCCAGTGATTCATTTTTGCTTTTGTTTCCTTTGCCTCTGGAGACATGTCTAGTTAGACGGTGCTATGGCTGATGTCAAAGAGGTTGCCACCTGTGTTCTTCTCTAGGATTTTGATGGTTTCCTGTCTCACCTTTAGGTCTTTCATCTGTTTTGAATTTATTTTTGTATATGGTGTAAGAAAGTGGTCCAGTTTCATTCTTTTGCAGAAACATCAGTATTTTAATTCCTGACTATATATTCCTGAATAGTTATAAATTTAGGCATCCCTAAGATATTTCTCTGGTATTCTGTAATTATACACATGTGTATCTGTGTGTATGTGTCACATGTACAAGCATCTGTACTTATAAACATGTTGACAAGCTTGGCTAAAGGGATAACAAATGAAGAATTAAATTTCAAGAATATTATGGATTTTAGTGTAGAACCATTAGAAACAAATTTTTCATAATATTCAATCCCATAGACCCTGACATATTATTGAAATCAGAAAAAGCTGTGAGAAATTACAGTTTATTCTTATATACATCCAGACAATGTGACTTATTTTCTTAAATTATACATAATCTTTTGGTATAAAATTCATCAATATAAATACAAATTTAGCTAATAAAATACAACATTCTTATAAGGACATATTCATATAAACTTCAGAACAAGGGAAAACCTTTCTTAGCCTCATTAGGTCAAAAGTTGATTGGTTGCTTCCTTTTGCTATTTTCCTATTACTTCTCTGACATAATTCTGTTATTTGCTTTAATATATGTTTCCTTCCACACAACTGTGAGCACAGGGTAATAGACTGAATATTTTAATCACTTTGGTATTTCCTACTTTTATGATTGGACAGTGAACATTTGGTTCTTGATAAATTCTTAAATGAATGAAAGAAACTAGTACTCAATGTATTGTTGATTTACATTTTTATTTTTTCCAAACATTTAAAAAAATCAGCCTGTTAATATATATAGCTTTTCAGTTCCTTTGTTCTTAGTAATATTTACTTTAAAATCTAGCTTTTTCTGGGAAGCATTAAGTATATTCTTTATCATTATTTTGGGGCAAAATGGTTGAAAACAAATATATATTTTCTTCAGGTTGAGATGTATCTACATTTTTTTCTCTCTTTTGCTCTTTTGCTATTTTTTTCTCTTTCACTATTTTTTTATGTTTTTTTCTAGCTTTGAAGAGTAATTGAGAAAGAAAAATAGTATGTATTTAAGGTGTAGAGCATGATGATTTAGGTATACCTTAGAAAATGATTACTATAATCAAGCTAGTTAACATATTCGTCATCTTAAATAGTTGCATTTTTTGTTTGTGGTCAGAATACTTAAGATCTACTCTTTTAGCAAATTTCAAGTGTATAATATTATTGACTATAGTCACCTTGCTGTACATTAGATTCCCAGAATTTATTCATCTTATAACTGAAAGTTTGTACCCTTTGAGCAACATCTCCCTATTTCCCATTTACAACAACATGGATAAACCTGGAACTATATCTAACTTTGTTTCTTTCTTTCTCTCCTCTTTTATATTATATTTATTTAAATTCCAGTACAGTCAACATACAGTATCATATTCGTTTCAGGTGTATAGTACAGTGATTCAACAATTCCATATATCCCCCAGGGCTCATCATGGTAAGTGTACCCTTAATCCCCTTCACCTATTTCAACCATCCCCCCCCCGCCCCCATCTGTATGTTTTCTATAGTTAAGAGTCTAGATTCATCCATGTTGTTGCAGATGGCAAGATTACATTCTTTTTATGGCTAAATAATATTCTATTCTGTGTATATATATATGTATATATGTGTGTATATATATACCTATCTACATCATCTTTATCCATTCATCTATCAATGGACACTTAGGTTGCTTCCATAATTTGGCTATTGTAAATAATGCTGTTGTAAAAATAAGGGTGAATGTATTCCTTTGGATTAGTGTTTTGTATTCTTTAGGTGAATATCCAGTAGTGTGATTATTGGATCACATGGTAGTTCTGTTTTTTAAGTTTTTGAGGAACCTCCATACAGTTTTCCACAGTAACTGCACCAGTTTGCATTTCCACCAATGTGGTACAAGTGTTCCTTTATCTCCACCTCCTCATCAACACTTGTTTCTTCTGGTTTTGATTTTAGCCCTTTTGGCAGGTATGAATGATCTCATTATGGTTTTGATTTACAGATCCCTGAGTAATGTTGAGCATCTTCTTATGTGTCCTTTCGTCATCTGTATGTCTTCTTTGGAGAAATGTGTTTTCATGTCTTCTACCCATTTTTAATTAGATTATTTTTTGGTGTTGAGTTCTATAAGTTCTTTATATATTTTGGGTACTCTCCCTTTTTCAGATATGTCATTTTCAAATATATTCTCTAACTTTTAAAGAACAACCATTCCACTATTTCTTAAGCTACTCAGACTACAGAAAAAAGTAGAAGAAACCTCAATTAGCTTTATGAAACTAATAAAAATGTTCACTATTAGCAATATATGAAAACAAACTCCGAGACTAAAAATCAGTCCAAAATTATATATAAAATGTCCATATTAGTGATTAGAATCCAGAAATGTAAAAAATACATAAATAAACCATCACAAAGTATGGTTCAGCATATGCATGTAAGTGTGATTTCATACTGGCAAATATAACAAATATAATTTGCTTTGTCACCAATTAGGTGACAGAAAAATGTGATATTTGACAAAAAGTTATTTAATACAATTCAGGCACTTTTCCCTAACAAAATAATGCAGAGTAACATAAAAGTAAAACTTTTCTTTAAAATATCAAGATCTTTTACCAAGAAAGAAAAGAAAGCTGTATCATAAATGGAAAAATATTAACAATATTTCAATTAAAATCACAAAAGAAAGAGAGGTTTTAAGACCATCATTATTGAGCTTTGTCTCAGAGAATCCCTGCAAGCATAATTTTTAAAAAAGAAATAATATTAATATAGAAATTTGGGAAATTTATATAACTAACATCTCTTATTGCTAATAATATAATTGTGTTCACTGAAAACCAGGAAGCTCAAGCAAAATATATATATATATATATATATATATGATTTATATATAAATATATATATATATTTAATAAGTGAATAGTGTAAGGTAGGCAGACACATGGGAAATATAGGAAAACTAATAATCCTTGTTATTAGTGCTACAAATATATAAAATAAAGTAATATAGACACAAGAGTAGTGAAAGCTAAAATTTGTGTGTGCCTTTAATGCAAATCCAATATACCTAATGCAATTCCAAAGGAGTACAGTTTTCAGAATCAGATAAATCTATATTGAAATATATATATGTATACAAGGTGGGACTCTTGGGTGTCTCAGTCAGTTAAGCATCTGCCTTTGGCTCAGGTCATGATCCCATGGTCCTAGGATTGAGTCCCACATCAGGCTGCCTGCTCAGCGGGGAGCCTGCTTCTCCCTCTGCCTGTGGTTCTCCCCTGCGTGTGCACTCTCCACCCCCCCCAACAAATAAATACATAAAATCTTTAAAAAAAAAAAGCAATACATATAGAAGAATAAGTGCCATTAAAAAGAACAAGAAAATATTTGAAAAAGAAGTACTAAAGTGGCCTATCATAAAACAATAAACAATACTACATAAAAGTTATTCTGATGTTGAGATATTTTAAGAACATCTAGAATTTTCATGGACAAGGCAAAGAAACTTCTTAGTATGGCAGAAGCACTAATGCTATAAAATAAATGTGAGAAATGTATTTTTAATTAAAATGACAAATTTCTTAATGGGAAAACTAATATTATAAAGTCAGTAAGTAAATAAATGACTAATTTAGGGGGGGAAGCTTAAGGCAGAAAGAGATGAGGTTAATATCTATATAGAGATCTCACAATTTAACAAGGATGGAATAAACAACCTAATAGAAAATAGGCAAAGGCTATAAAGAGGCAATTCACATAATTGAAACTCCAAATACTGCTAACAGTCCAAAGTCAAAAAAAGAGCATGAAAAGTTATATAAAATAGGTAGAGTTAAGAAAATTGCAGAGTTAAAGCAACTATGCACTCTAATGAATAAATGAGATAAAGCTTATTGTTATTCAGTCCTAGTATTACAAAATTTACAAACAGCATCATGGTAACAAATTTAGTATTAAAATTGCAAATCTCCTGCGGCACCTGGGTGGCTCAATGGGTTAAGCACTGGACTCTTGATTTCTGCTCAGGTCATGGTTCCAGGGTCCTGGTATCGGTTCCATGTCAAGCTCCGTGCTGGGTTGGAAGATTCCCTCTCTCTCCCTCTGCCTCGCCCCTACCCCCCTCTAAAAACACAACAACAACAACAAAAATTAAATCCCTGTGAGAGGAGTCCAGAATCTTCCATGGACTAAAGACAAGTACCTGGCCTTGAACATTATGTTCCACTTAAACCTAAAAGTACTATTTCTTCATTGCCCTATGTTAATTTATAAAATGTGATTATAGGTGCATATTTTGAGGAAAAACATTCAAAATATGTTATTTATATATTTTAAATGTGAATATATACATGGTCACTTTGAAAAATAAAATATTCATAAATACAGATTGTTAATATTTTCTAAAATCAGAATGCAGCCATGAAGGAAGATAAAGAATAAAAACATGACATAATGACAAAATAGTTTATTTTTGGAAGTTTGTTAGGGAAATGATCATTTAAACCAATGATTATGGGTATATGTGTAAGTGTGGGGGGGGGGCATGAAAAAACATATGATCAGTTATATCAAACTATATTTGCACCCTATCCCAAATGATGCTGTCATTCACATAATGAATTCGTATGAACTGAACTGCTATCAGTCTTTTTTTTTTTTTTTAAGATTTTATTTATTTGACAGAAAGATAGAGAGCGCACAAGTAGGCAGAGCGGCAGGCAGAGGGAGAGGGAGAAGTAGACTCCCTGCTGAGCAGGGAGCCCGATGCAGGACTCGATCCCAGAACCCTGGGAACATGACCTGAGCTGAAGGCAGACGCTTAACCGACTGAGCCACCCAGGCACCCTGAACTTCTATCAGTCTTATGAAGAAGAAAAAATTTATTGAAAATAATTGATTTTGATATGTAGTATGTCACATAAAAGTGATGATTACTGTTGGAATAAAAAATCCAGAAAGAAACCATGAAGAAAATCAGAAATATTTTTTAAATAATTTTTGAACATCTAGCCTAGAAACATTTAGAATTTATAAAGTCTGCCACAAAGGAACAAGAATTTTGATGTACAGAAATGTAAAACTTTCGAATGTCAAGTATTATAAAACGATAAACTGAGGGACGCCTGGGTGGCTCAGCCTTCAGCTCAGGTCATGATCCCAGGGTCCTGGGATCAAGTGCCACATCAGGCTCCTTGCTCAGTGGGAAGCCTGCTTCTCCCTCTACCTCTGCCTGCCACTCCCCCAGCTTGTGCTCTCTCTCCCTCTCTCTGACAAATAAATAAATAAAATCTTAAAAAAAAAAGTAAATAAAATGAGAAAATAGTCAAGGAACACAACAGATATTAGATTAAACTTCTAAAGGTGATGTAATGGTTGACTCGATGGCACTTGGCCGTTTCCTATTCTCTTTACTTCTTTCTTTCTCTGGTCTTCTTCTTGTACTTTCTGTTGCTGCAATACTACCTGCCTGGGAAAGCATCTTATTGAAAGTGCAGACAGCCAGGGTTGGGTACAGTGCTGCTCATTTGATGAAGCACCAACGTTGAGAAAACTAGTCGATATCACAATGATACAGCTGTCTTCTCCAAGGGTACTGCTGAGGACAGAGAAAAATTAATGGCAAACATCTGCAGAAAACTTACTGGACTTACTGTATATCAGTCACTGTGTCCAACACTTTGCCAGGAGCCCCTAACAGCTGCCCTGGGAGGCAGATTCTATCATCAATTCATCATCAATGTAATTCATCATCAATGTATAGATGAAGAAACTGGGGCTTATCCAAGATCATACTGGTAACACGTGGTGGATCCAGGATTATGGGTCCAACTGATATGGGCTGAGCCTGCGCACTGTGCAGCTTTCAGAGCTGCTATACTTGCCAAATCTCTCCACCACTGAATGTATGTATATTTTGATAATTGATGAAGCTACCAGTGTCTCTGTTGACACTTCCCTTCAGCTCTCTGAGCCATCCTTCTCCCCAGTTGTATAAGTTTCAATGCATTAAAACCTCAACACTTCCCTCATCCAGTAGCTTTTATCATGTGTCTTTAATGACCCATCTCCTTTGGTGTGACTTTTATTTTCAGTGTTTTTCCTTAAAACCTAGGCATCATAAAGGAGGCTAAGCTAATAACAAAAATGACAGACAGGCACCATGCTATGCTCTTCTCAAAATTTCCTTCCTCTATTTTCTCCTTCTGAGGCAATCCCTGAGTCCTCCATGAAAAGTGACTGGAAGACATCCCTCTCCTGATATTTCTGAATCCTGAAGTGAACTCAAGACATATGCAAGCTGGTAGTACAAAATTTCTAATGCAAACCCCTAAAATATTTTGTATTATAATATTTAACATAGTATTTGTACTAGTTATAATTAGTATCACGTGAGTTTAATTACCATTAATTTAGTTTAATATAGCATTTATACTAGCTTATGTATAAATTATTACTTTTGGTTGGATTATGACTTATTGCCTGATTTTCTTCATCTTTAATTTTTTAGTTCATAGCTAAATAAGTTGTCTAATTTCAATGCTCATGCCCAACATTTGAGAAGAATCTAAAGGGAATTTAAGAAACATTTGTTATAAAAAATTTGTTATTATTATTTTTCTAATGCTTAGCTACATAATTCAGTTTTTCCAATACAATTGTGAAGGATATACTGCACAATGTTCTTGTGAAAAGCTTGAGTAAAATAAAGTACTGGAAACACCTTGCTGTTTGGTAAACTTTTAACAGAACTCTTCCTCTGCACATGATGTTCCTTTGGAAACCATTTATATTTCTCAATGTTGATTTGATTGTATAATTCCTATAAATTATCTATTGATTATTTTTGGTGCCATTCTTTGCATAACTCTTTGCAGATATGGAATTGCATGTAATAGTTGAAATGGGAAAAAAAGATTTTTCTTTGTTTAATACTGAAGAAAGATTATACAAAGAATATGAACTTTTTTTTTTTTTTTAGAATAAAGAGGACTGATGTGTGGAATGTGACCTGAGCTGTTTTGATCAAATTGCCCAGACTTATAGAATGCTTTGCTGATGATTCCTTTTTGGGGGGTGATTGGGAATGGACTATATTCCTCTGGGAAAAGAGAGGTGATTTTCTCCAAAGGGAATAAACCTTCCAACTGACAGTCATTTGTGGAACATGAAAATTTAGAGCCTAAAATCCTACTTTGGGAGAGGGACCACACAGAGAAAAAAAAAATCTCCTTCCTCCTTCTTAGGGGGAGAGTTAGTTTGGTCCACATTGCTATGAAATGGCCGGGAAAACCCAAGATACTTCCATGATTGTGGTCTGAAGAGTATCTCTCCTTTGTCAGGTGAAGAGATACAAAAAGCCAGTCAAGTGGAAGACTGGAAAGAGATCTGTGAAAAGTTTTCACCTATGCAGTGCTTGTAAGTATTTTCCATTGTAATTCCTTTCTGCTATTGGCAAGTCTTTAACATTGGCTGCCTAAATGAACTAGCATTGTTCCATTTTTTTCCTGAAAGAAATTAGGGATACTCTTGTACCTACATTTGGGGTGAAGTATAAGAGTATAGAAGAGTCCAGTGTTCTCTACAGCACTGTGACTACTCTTTGGGCACAGTTACTTGTCCATCTCACAAAGACCAGAGACGAAGGCAGGTGGAGGAGCAAGAATAGGAAATCCAGCCATAGGACTCATTTCACGCATGAATAAATCAGGATGCTGGTAAATTCTCAGAACTAGCTAACAGGTAAAACTAAGGGGGCCTAATTTTCTCAGATGAAAACAGGGTGAGTGCAGCACAACCATGACTTCATGATTTGGAGCATGTACATCTAAATTTCAACTTAGTAAAGAGGCCCAAATGAAAATTATATGCAATCATGTTCTATAGCAATTTCCTCCTAGCTTCACTGTTCTGAAAGGAAGCTAATGTAATGATGTGGTTGAATTGAGGCAGCATGAAGAGATGCTAAAGAATGGGATTGTAATAATGTACCATCCAATCATTTATAAGCTAGTTTTCTCTATATGTAAAGTAAATTGGGTAACAAAGTTACCTGGGGAAAATAGTTTGAGCTAATAACTGAGGATGAAGGAATATCTACGGTAAAATTTCATTTCTGGCAAAGCAGAAATGTGGATATTACATAACATGAGTTTTGAAGGGAACAGTTCACTATCTTTATTGACTTTGTCCATAATCTATAAACAGCCCAAGACATGCAACAGAAAAGAAAAAGGTTACTAAAAGGGAAAGAATGATAAAGAAAAAAAGACTCTATCAAGATTAAAGGAAATTAAACACCTATTTTAGTGGCTGATCAGAGAGCCCAGATTTTTTTCAGGAATAAACAAACCTGGAATATGCCTTTAATGAATGCACTGTCATGCTGTCTTGTTTATCAGCACTATTCCTTTAAAGAAATTTTTCCTCTCCAATTCCATGTGATTTGTTTGAGACAATCAATCAGGCCATCACAGCCTTCTACCCCAAATTCGCACACAGTAACAGAAGGGGGCATGCTTGCCAAGCTCATGGATGGAAATTTTCCACCTGAATTCTGAGTTAAAATAAACATGGGACTTTGAATGATTGTTTATAAGTGACCCAGTGAAAGTATTTCCAAAAAGGCTTTGATGAGCTCTTGCATTTTCTGCGTCATTAGTTATACACGCAGATACATTCATATTCTTTCCAATAGTTGTTAACCACTTTATTTGGTCGGTTGAAAAGCTATTATTATGTCCTTCTAACAACAGCTTATTGTTTTCTTTTACTAGGATTTCCCATGGGCTAGTTCTATTGTTCAAAATCAAATAGCCTTATGTAATAAAGGACATGATACAAATGTTGCCAGAAACTCAGAAGGACAAACTTAGAATGTCAAATCTTTCATGCACTTCTTGTGAATGGTATACTATGGACCATATATTGTTATGTAGATACCTGCAAAATCATAGTTTAAGACCAAATATGAGATGATAGTTTATTGCAAACAAATTTTATATCTATATGTGTGTGTGCATTGTGTGTATATATCATATTATATGTATACAAATAATCATCTCATTTTCCTTTAAGAATATAGCCATGTGGCAAAGTGGGAATGGGGAAGGAATTTATGATTGGAAATATTTGGTGGAATCTGAATAATCAGAGAAAGTGGCAAAGACTTGGAAAAGCCTGTTCCATTACCAGCTTGTTTATCCTGGATGACTGTTTGTGTGTAGTATATCTCATCTAAATACATTCTAATTAGTAAGATTTATAGTCCTCCTTAACAAAATATATTTGACCATGATTTATATTGAGACATTAATTTATACAGTAAAATATTAATTTACAACTGTGGAGGACTAGAGCAAGGGAATCATATTATGAAAATATTTCGCCATTATGTTCTCCAATGCCTGGTCAAAATACATTATTTTTCTGAATTTAAAGAGGGCAAGTCTTTTCTTATATCACGTTTTCTGAATCTCCCCATGTTTAGCTCCTCTCAAATTTCTTAAAGAGCTAATGTCATTATGGAAAAGTAGGATTTCCTTTTTCTTTCTTTCTTTCTTTCTTTCTTTCTTTCTCTTTCTTTCTTTCTTTCTTTCTTTCTTTCTTTCTTTTTTACCACCTTCACCCATTTTGCCCACCCACCACTGCCCACCTTTGGCAATCATCGATCTCTTCTCTGTACCTATGAGGGTTTTGTTGTTAAGATTGCACATATAAATCAGATCATAGGTATTTGTCTTTCTCTGTATGACTCTGGTCACTTAGCATAACGCCTTCAGTGCCCATCCATGTTGTTGCAAATTCTGAAGGCAAGATTTCCTTTTTTGCGGATGAATAACATTCCCGTGTGTGTCTGTTGTGTGTGTGTGTAATCATATTTTCTCTATCCATTCATCCATGGATGAACATTTAGGCTGCTGCTATGTCTCAGCTATTGTAAATAATGCCACAATGAACATAGGGGTACAGATATCTTTTCAGGTTAGTGTTTTCATTTCCTTCAGATAAATACCCAGAAGTGAATTTGCTGGCTCATATGGTACATCTATTTCTAATTTTTTGAGGAAACTCCATCCTGTTTTCCATAGTAGCTGCACCAATTTTCACCAACAGGGCACAGGGTTTGCTTTTCTCCATGGGATCACCACCACTTGTTATCTCTTGTTTTTTTGGTAACAGCCATTCTAACAGGTGTTAGGTGATACCTCATTGTGATTTTGATTTGCATTTCCTTGATGATTAGCAATGTTGAGCACCTTTTCAGTTTCTTGATGATTAGCAATATTGAGCACCTTTTCAGTTTCTTATTGGCCATCTGTATGTCTTCTTTGGGAAAGTGTCTCTATTCAGATACTTTGTCTACTTTTTAATCCACTTGCTTGTTTTGTTTTGGTTTGGTTTGATTTTGGTTTTGCTATTGAGTTGCATCAGTTCCTTATATATTTTAGATATGAATCCTTTATCAAATACATGGTTTGCAAAAACCATGTTTGCAAATTATTTTTTTGCAAATGTTCTCTCCCATTCGGTAGGTTGCCTTTTCATTTTGTTGACAGTTTCCTTCACTGTGAAGAGAATTTTTACCTTGATATAGTACCACTTGTTCATTTTTGCTTTTGTCACCTTTGTTTGTGATGTGAAATTGAAAAAAAAAAAATCATTGCCAAGGCCAGGGTCAAGGAGCTTTCCCTCTATGTCTTCTAGAGGTTTACACTTTCAGGTTCTACATCCAACTCTGTAATACATTTTGAGTTAATTTTTGTGTATGGTGTAAGATAGCAGTTCAATTTATTTCTTTTGCATGTAGCTGTCCAGTTTTCCTAATACCATTTATTGAGATGACTGTCCTTTCCACATTGTACATTCTTGGCAACTTTGTAGTAATTTAATTGGCCATAAATATGTGAGTGTATTTCAGTTCCAAACAGAAGAGTAGACATTTTAAAGCTTCTCTTCCACGTATTCATCGAGGAGCTTTGTAATTTAATGGCGCATTTTGTTGTTAGATACTGAGAAATCAGACCTCCATGAGTTATCCCAAGAATCCAAATATTATTTTACCTTTTATCCCCAGGAATAACATTTTAATCAGTATATACCCTCTCCTAAACCATATCTTTGTAATAATAAAAAAAAAAAAAACAGCAAATTTTCACACATGCTACTTAGGAAAACATGGAAAGTTAAATAATGCCAATTGTTTTAGTTCTCTATTTGCTGTTGTAACAAATCCCTACAAACCTAACAATACACAAACGTATTATTTTACAGTTCTGGAGATCAGAAGTCCGACATGTTTCTTATAAGCTAAAATCAAGATGTCTGTAGAATTGTGTTTCTTCTGTTAGCTCTGGAGAAAAATCCATTTCCTCGCCCTTTTCTACTTCTAGAGGTCACCTGCATTCCAGTGTCGAGGCCCTTTTACTCATCTTCAGAGTGCATCACTCCTTACCTTCACTCTCATCACCTCTCCTCCTTCTGACTCAGATATTCTTGCCCGCCTTTTATATAAAGGACCTTTGTCATTATACTCAGGCCAATGAGATAATCCTAGATTATCTCCTCGTCTCAAGATCCTTAATGTAATCATATCATTGAGTCCCTTTTACTAAGTAAGTGAATACATCCACAGGTCACGGGGTTTAGGATCACCTTCGGAGAGTCTTTATTCAGTCTGCTATACTATTACCAATCTTAAAAACAATATAGTATAAAAAAGGGCTGTGCAAAATCATCAAAGAAAAATGAATTTTAAAATTTCATCACAGTGTCAAAATGCTGTCAACATAATTCCAATTTAAAACTATATAGCATATCAAATCATTTAGGACAGAATGTCATTAACTACAAAGCAGTTTGTTGGAGAGGTCACTAGCATGGCTGTGGTAAGTATTTGAATAACACAAACAACATGGGACAAAAATAGTTTAAACTAATTACTTATTCATGAAATTTCAGACAGTGGGCGCGGGACATAAAAAGAGTAAATAAAAGGGCGCCTGGGTGGCTCAGTCGTTAAGCGGCTGCCTTTGGCTCGGGTCATGATCCCAGAGTCCTGGGATCGAGTCCCACGTCGGGCTCCCTGCTCAGCGGGGAGCCTGCTTCCCCCTCTCCCACTCCCCCTGCTTGTGTTCCTGCTCTCCCTGTCTCTGTCTCTGTCAAATAAATAAAGAAAATCTTAAAAAAAAAAAAAAGAGTAAATAAAACAAGTGTGGGTAGCTGGAAATACTGATGTAAGAATGAATAAAGAAGTAAATGAGCAGGTAGGTAATGGAATAATGAAATAATGCCAAAAGACATGCAAAATAATGAATGAAAGAGTAATGAATGGAAAAATTATAAAATCTGGAATAAACATTTTTTAAATATTTTATTTATTTATTTGACAGAGAGATAGAGAGAGAGCACAAGTAGACAGAGTGGCAGGCAGAGGGAGAGGGAGAAGCAGGCTTCCCGCTGAGCAGGGAGCCCGATGCGTGGCCCGATCCCAGGACTCTGGGATCATGACCTGAACCCAAGGCAGATGTTTAACCAACTGAGACACCAGGCACCCCTGGAATAAACATATTTTTAAGAGTGAAATAATTTTTGTTTGTTTATTGGCCTTCAATTTTTAAGACATGTATATTAAGGTATAATCCAGATAATTCCAACTGATAAGTAGTAATTGTAACAGATTGGAAGAAAACTATTTGCAAGTTACATGTCAAAAAATAAAAAAGACTGAAATGCAAAATATACAAGTAACTCTTACAACAATTTGAAATAACTAAAAAGTAGGCAAAATTCAGAAGAGATACTTAACCAAAAAATTTACAAATATGAGCATATGAAATGATACTCACATAAGTTTGCATTAGGGAAATGCAAATTAAAACCAGAATGAGATACCAATACATACCTGTTAGAATGATTAAAATCCAAAAACTGACATTGTCAGTTATGGGTAAGGATATGGAACAACAAGAACTATTATTCACTGCTGGTGAGAATACAACATTGTATTCTCCTCAGTTTGGCAGATAATTTGACTGGTTCTTGCAAAGATAAACATAGCCCCACCATATGATCCAGCTATTGCACTGCTATGATTTTATTCAACTGATTTGAAAACTTATGTACACATTAAAAACCTGAACAAGAATATTTATAACCGCTTTATTCATAGTTGCCCCAAACTGAAAGCAATCAAGGTATCCTTTAATAGATAATTAAAAACAACAACAACAAAAAAAAACAAAAAACACATACACGCACTGTGGTGCATCCATATAATAGAATACTGGTAAGCAGTACAAAAAGAGTGAGGTACCAAATCAGGTAAATATATGCACAAAATTTAATGGGATAAAAAGAAAAATGAATTCAAAAAGAAAGAATATTTAAAATTCTGGAGTGAACTTATTTTTAAGAATTAGAAATAATCTGAATTTTTGCCTTCAATATTTAAGATATGCTACCATATTGATAAACGGGGGTAAAGTCCAGATGAAAAGACCACTGTTTAATTACATTTATATCAAATTATAGTAAAATCAAAATGATATAAAGATAATAAACGGATCAGTGATTGCCGTCAGTTTAGAAAGGGGACAGGGAGCTTGAGTAGTGTAGCAAACATAGGGAATTACTTAGGGAACTGAAGTTATTCTTATTATACTAAAGTGGTGGTTACATTACAACAAGGTTTTATCAAAGCTCACAGAATTTTACAGTACAAGGAGGGAATCTTCTTTTCTTTCCTTTTTTTCTTTATTTTAAGTAGGTTCCTTGCCCAATGTGGGGCTCAAACGCAGGACCCTGCCATCAAGAGTAATATATTCTTGGGGCACCTGGGTGGCTCAGTCCTTAAGCGTCTACCTTTGGCTCAGGTCATGATCCCAGGGTACTGGGATCCAGCCCCGCATCGGGCTCCCTGCTCAGCGGGAAGCCTGCTTCTCCCTCGCCCACTCCCCCTGCTTGTGTTCCCTCTCTCGCTGTGTCTCTCTCTGTCAAAAAAATAAATAAAATCTTAAAAAAAAAAAAAAAAGAGTCATATGTTCTACCAACTGAGACAGGTGTCCCTATAGCACAAAGAGTGAATCTTGATATGTGTAATTCAATAAATATAATTTAGTAGTTTAGGGGATTCTAGGATAAACTACAGTGGCAAAAATCTAGCTAAATTACCTGGGTAATATGGAAATGAATTAAGTTTATAAGACTCAAAGCCAAAGAAATTGCACATAAAAATTATAATCTAGTTGATAAAATCGTTTCTCACAAGGGCATGGGCTAACAATTCTGAAATCATTCTATGAATATACTGTAAATGAACAATTAGCAAATTAATAGTGGATGACGGGAACCAGGTTTCTCACTGTTGGAGTGTGAGATTTCTGACAAGCAAGGGGGCTGATGAGAATGATGTGGAACTGGATTAGAGTAGGATTCATTAGCATGAACTCATGTTAAGCTTAATATAGATGCAGAAATATATCTCTAAACATAATAATTTAGTTATGCCTATATGCACTGGCTAGTAAACATATACATTTCCTTGCTCTGTTAGCTATGAGAGTCTGGAAGCAACAGTAGCCTTGGGGCAAGGAGCACACTTAGTGCTCAAATCTTGGTTTCTAACTGCATTCTCCAATAACCAGGAACCAGGGGTCTGTGGGAAATGGCCACTTCTAGGGCTCATTTAAGGAAAATACAAGATGAACAGGAGCTTCCTCTAGTACCAGAAGCTAAGGAGCCCTCAAAAGAAACCACAATGATACGAATATTTCAAAGGGACACAAGAGACAACTGAAAGAGCTTCCAGCTAAAGCTTAAATATTTTGATCAAAAAGTAAATTATGTAGTATTGTTTATTACCAAAATTATAAAATATATATGCATATATGAGTCTCCACTGATATAATTAAATAATTAAATAAATAAATGAGAAAGAATAGACAAGCTCCCATGCACAAGAATTTTTAAAAATTTATTTATAAATAAATTATTTATACACACCACTCCATGTATGATATCCCAATGTGGATGTGGATGATAATTCCCAGCCTGTTAAGTGTGGTCTGATTTCCTTCACAGGGTACTGTAGGGAAAGGGGTCGGGGTAAATTTATAGGAGAGAAGTCTGACACACATTACCTTAGCCAAGTAATCAAGGTTAACAATATCAGTGATATCATGTCTATAGCACAATATAGTGTGATGAGAATGGCATTTTACCTATGTGGTCTTGCATCCAAGAACTCTTAACCCCAGTCTAATAAAGAGAAAAATATTAGATGGGCACTAATTGAGAGACATTATACAAAATATCTAACCTGTACTTCTCAAAATTGCCAAGGCCATGTAAAATAAGTAAAGTATGAGAAATTGCCACAATTGAGAGACGTCTAAGAAACATGATGACGAAATGTAATGTGGTAGTCTAGATGGGATCCTGGACAGAAAGAGGACATTACATAAAAACTAAGGAAGTCTAAGTGAAAAATGGACTTTAGCAAATAACCATGTATTGGTATGGGTTCATTTGTTGTAATGAATGTATCATACTAATATAACATGTTAAAAATAGGGGGGACTAGTTTGGGGTATGTGAGAACTGCCTTTGACCATATTTACAACTGTTCCATAAATCTAAAACTGTTCTAAAATAAAAATTAAAATGAATCAATTAGCTTGGAAAACTACTTGGGTCTTTTGCCAATCACTTTTACACTGAGTAAACAGCTCGTGTAGGAAATTTAAATTATTTATTGATAAATTAGTCTTTTTATTGTGTTAAAATGTATCTAACAAACATTTACCATTTTAACAATTCGTCCAAAGCAAATACATAAATAATATTTCTTTTATAACTCTCCTAAAGTGTCTCAGTTTGGATAATAAGTCAAATGTTCATCCAAGTCATAAAAGAAAATATCAGGTTGGCCTTATGTTTCTCCAGAGCCATTTTCAGAGCAGCAGACTGTAAAGCTCTTAAAGGATTTCATAAGGACTTTTTCAAACTATAGATGGAAATTAATATTTTTAACTTTGGTTCCCTGATCAATAGGTAGCCAAAATACAGTCTAAAGAGGGCACATGGGTTAACATAGCTTCTTCCTGAATGAATCTACAGCCCAAATTCCTTCAAATAGAAAGAATGTTAAATAATCTCATCTATAGCTCTTTAAATTAAATTTTTATGGCAATAAAGCATCCACATGACTATTGAAAATTGTGAATGTGAATACATGAGTATATGTATTTAGTTCAATATATGTATTCAATTTTCTTAACTCTTATAACACACTTTTTCCTTTCAATTTTGCTCTGTATGATAGTCGATCTTTCCTGTTTGTATATTATATAATATACTGCTAAGAAATGGGAAATTGCCTCATTCCCATTACTACCTACCAGTACTCTGCATAAATAGTTGACGTGAATTAATAGTGATCATATTACCTCCAGCCAAAGTAAGATCAAAGAGAAAAACAATATACATTCTCCATCCACCTATCACACTTGATATTTGAAAATAAGTTTACAGAACATATCAAGACTACTAAAGCCTGAGTATCTAATATGGCCTAGACAATGCAGTTAGATTTTGCAGTATTTTGTACCAAATTTAAAACAGCAAATTGATGGGTATTTTAGTCAGACATAAGAAATTCAGTTGACTTTGATCCCAGACCCACAAATAACTATGAGGATATTGTTAGTACTGACTTCATAAGGTTTTGACTCTTATGTTGTGTGTCAATACACGTAACACTATTGAATTATATATGGAAAATAATGAACACCACAGTAGTTTTAGCTATTATTATTCTATTAGTTACATTCAATGAATATTTATTGACGTTCTTCTGCGGCTGGCTGATTTCAGTATATACCAATGAACAAAACAAAGATTCTTCCCATTGTGGAGTTTTCTAGTGGAATGAGTTAGGGAAAGAGAATACAGACAATAAAACATTAAATGACTACATTATTATTACTTGTTATGTGATAAGTGCTAAGAAAAACCAAATTAAAATTGAGCAAGATATACCGGGATCTCTATATACTATATTTAAAATTTTTTTCTGAGTCAATAGTTACTTAGAAACAAAATATTGAAAAAAAAACCCACAATAATATAATTTAAATTGTATGGCAAGGTCTGTAGGGTCAGGAAGACAAAGGTGGGGATGTTTGCACTTTTAATTAGTCAGAATAGATCTCATTGAGTAAATAATATAAGTTAGCCACAAATAGAACAATAGAGAGTTAATGAGTTAATGAACTGGAAAGACCATTTTTGTTCTAAAAGTATTTAAATTTATTTATTTTGGTAGTACTTAAGCCAAACAAAACATCTGCAGGCTGTGTTCTGTTTATGCGCCATTGAGTTTGACCTCTACTTTAAAATGGAAAATACCTCACAGCAACTGCATTCTAAATTTAGTATACTAGCTTTGGAAACATTGTTTTGTCAGTGAATAAAGGGCTACATGTAAAAAGAACACTTGAGGCTAATTTTTACCTCCCAGTCAACTCTTGATTCAATCTAATCGTCTACACACAAGATTTTTCAAGTTAGTATAAATGTGGTTGAAATACATGTTAGTGCATTCCTGAGCTATTGGATAAATCTCTTAACTAATCTCCTTGTCTCCAGGCTTTCTCTTTCTTTCCATCTCTCTATCAGATAAAACTTCTTAGAATAAATATATGATTGTTTTACTCACTTGATAAGGAACCTTCAGTAGTGTCTCTGCTGCCTACTGAATCAAATCCAAATGTTTTTATTTCTACAGTCTGGTCTCTTTTTGTATATTACATTTTGCCCCAGCTACACTTTTAAATGACATATCATTTCTTGTACATCACGTATAATGTTGACATTATATCCGCCCATTTCTCACTTCTGTTATATTTCCTGAAACATTAATCAACTCGATATCTTTCTCTGTTGAAATAATATCCTATCTTTCAGTATTGAACTTTCAATCTTGTATGATTTCCTCACACCAAATTAATCAACTCTTCTGAAGCCTTATTTTTCCTTGTCAGTACTCTTACTGTAACATACTTTGTCTTGTATTGTAATTCCTCTGATTGGTTTGTATTCCTTGTGTGTTTGAAAAATACTTGCAAATGAAAAATACGTATTTTTTTTTGTTTACTATTCAGAACCAATTTCAAATACAAAGGTGCTAAAGAAAAAGTAGTAACAATATAAATGAATGAGAGTCCCCATTTTCTGTTCATCTTATGATTTGAATTAAACCACAGACAAAACCAATTCTTTAGATAGATACTTTATCTTGACATTGACAAATTTTCATGATGAAAGTAGCTCTGATTTATGCTGTTGATAAAGAGAGGAAAAGGCAAAATAGGAGAGATATTACTGCAAAAATGATTGCTGTCAGTTATAGCTGAAAGGATTCCTGCAGCCCAACATGATAATTAGTTGAGAGAAAGAGAGAAGGGTGAGGGTGAGAGGACATAGAGATGAAAGAGAGAGAGAGTAGAAGTACTCAGATATGGGTTGCCCAATATCACACTGCTAAAAAGTGAGAGAATCACAACTTCTGGTTCCGAAACTATTTTTTTTCACAGGGATTTTGTCTTCAAAAGACAACTATATATGTTTGATATCTCATATCCAATATTTAATTTTACAAAAATAAATCTAAAGCACTCATACTTATAAAATAACTTACTATATATATATATATATATAAATAATAGGTTACATAAATTAAAAAATAGATCTTATATTTCAAGTTCTTAATTATCATTATCTTAAATGTCATTATATTTTGAAGTTATATTTAGGGGATAATTGATATTAGATATTTAAAAATAAGATATAGCATTCTCCATTTCATAGAAATTTTCATTCATTTATTTTTTTTTATCTCCACATTTGTTTTAGAGAGGATTTTATTTTCTCCAACTGAGCACTGGGGTAATCAACCAATTCAAGGATCCATGAAATCTCAAATTGCATGAATAAAAATAAATGACACCTAGACATTTTATAACGAAACTGCAAAAAAAATCAAAGATGAAGAGAATATCCTAAAAAAAAAACAGAGGTGGGGTAGGACGAATTTCAGATTAGCTTCAATAAGGGAGAATTATTCCAATGGCTAAATTCTCAACAGAATCAGTGGAAGAAGTCAATGGATCTCAGTTCTGTATACTGAAAAAAATAACTCTCTATTCAGCAGTAAAAAGTATCTTTCAAGAAGGGCAAATAAAGATGTTTTTGAATGAGCAAACCAAAATAGAGTCACCACCAAAAGATGCATAGCGTAAGAAATTTCAAGACTATCACATAGATAGAAGGAAACTAATACCTGAACATATTTAAGTGGAACGTATTAAGAGGTAGAACATATTAAGAAGATTAAATAAGTAAGTGAACAGGTTTGAAAACCAATTAAATATGTAGATAAGTCTAAGTGAATGCTCCTTACATAAAACAAAAATATTTTATAAGATTTTAAAATACACATTTACAGAATTAAAATACCTGATGTACTTGGCGTATAAATTGGAAAAGCGTATACGTGGAGTCAATGTCTTCTAAACTACTTGCAGTTCTGGGAAACAAGGCCAAAGTCAGAAAAAAAACTTTAGTTAAGTCAGAGGTTCAGGTTTCAATTTTTTTGAGTAAAGAAGGTCTACAAAAAATCTAGGGAAAACAACTTAATGATGAAACATGGCAAGCTTTTACTTGAAATTTAGGACAAAAGAAATGAATACCTTTCTCTCTGCCTCTATGCAACATGATCTCATTTGACCTAGTCAGAGCAGGACCTCAAGAATATGAAATAAGTTGCAATAATGGAAGAGGAAAGCAAAAAGAAGAAAAATAAAACACTATTAATATCATTGGCACTGATTTGCATATTACAGTTAATATTCCAATCTTAGTGATCAGGTTGTGCTCAACAGGATACATTTTTTACCAGATTCCTTTTTTAAATAGCACTGTGAATTGTGTAAGACTGTTGAATCACACACCTGTACCTCTGAAACAAATAATACATTATATGTAAAAAAAAAAGAAGAAGATAGCAGGAAGGGAAGAATAAAGAGGGGGAAATCAGAGGGGGAGATGACCCATGAGAGACGATGGACTCTGAAAAACAAACTGAGGGTTCTAGAGGGGAGAGAGGTGGGGGATGGGTTAGCCTGGTGATGGGTATTAAAGAGGGCACGTTCTGGGGTGCCTGGGTGGCTCAGTCGTTAAGCGTCTGCCTTCGGCTCAGGTCATGGTCCCGGGGTCCTGGGATCGAGCCCCGCATCCGGCTCCCTGCTCAGCGGGAAGCCTGCTTCTCCCTCTCCCACTCCCCCTGCTTGTGTTCCCTCTCTGGCTATCTCTCTCTCTGTCAAATAAATAAATAAAATCTTTAAAAAAAAAAAAGAGGGCACGTTCTGTATGGAGCACTGGGTGTTATACAAAATGAACCATGGAATACTACATCAAAAACTAATGATGTAATGTATAGTGATTAACATAATATAAATAAATAAATAAATAAATAAATAAATAAATAAATAAATTAGTTACAGATATCTCCGACTAGTAAAAGTGGACATGAAGGCTGATCTTTGAGGGGTTAAAATCAAGAATTCGGCTCATTTTCATTGATCTCTGTCCAAAATAGGAAAGCTGTTCTTTTTGTAAAGTTCTCCCCTAGCAAAATTTGCTGCCATGTCACTCACTGTCAGAGGTAGTTACACTGTGACCAATGCCTAGAATTCCTTTATAGAAGGAAAAAAAAAAAAAAAGAAAAGAAAAGAAAGAAAAAAAAAATAAAAGGAAAAACATGAAATAAAGAAAATAGAAGCCAAATTCCCAAAAAATCTCTTATCCTTTGTTATGGAAACACCTGACATAGTTAAAGAGGACTAAAAAAAAAAAAATACCAAGCACTCAGAAACCTTATTTATGTTGCAAACTATTTTTATAAGAACTATATGTCAATAGAATAGATAAACTGCAGCTAAAACTTCCACAAGCAAAGCACACTGAAATAGAGAGCATTATTGTTTTGAAGAAATATTCTTTATAAGGAAAGTCACAGTTCTGTAAATAAGGTTATACTGTTAAAGATAAAGGAAGTACTTTCTACTCAGATAACCCACACTGCCTGAACTAAGGTTTGTTTGGCTATAACATGTAATGCAAAAACATTAGTTAGGCTCTTTTTAAAAAAAGGCCCTTTCTGTAATCTTCAGTTTCATTAAAAACGAAAATTAGAACTGAAATAATTTGGGATGGTTTAAGAAGACCCAGATTGTGACCTAATTCCCCTGCTTACCAAGCACTATTCACATAACTTCTAAGTCTCGGGCCCTTCCTTCTCTAAGTTTAGGGATAACAGTTGTTCAACTGCCTATCTCTGCAATTATTATCACAGGGAGAACAAAATAAAAGGGAAGGTATTTTACAAATTGTAATATTGTAGAATCACTAAAATTCTATAAAATAATAAAACTTTTGAACAGGCAAAAATAAATATAGCATCACTATGTATAAAATGTTACATCATTATTTGTAAAGTTCATTGGTTCCCTGTACAAAAATATTTTAAAAGTGTGAACTGTCATTACCATCTGTAATTATAGGTTTTATAGTAAAACCTAAATGATACAATAAGGTCAAATCAAAAATTTATTGCAGATTCATTTTCTCTCTTACAGTGATATAGCAGTAGTCTTAACATGATTATAACAATAAATTAATACACTTCAATATTCTTATGCAGCATTAATAGTGGGACCAAAATTGTGATTATCAACAGATCACTCTAATGTCTGATGCTTTAAGGTAAACACACTCCCCCTATACACACATATATATAAGTATATATTACATTATATATAATATTGCATAGCCTATATATAATATAATATTATAATATATTATATAGTATATAATTATATAAAATATATTTATAATATATAATTAATATATATAACTAATATATAATAATACATAATTAACATGCATTAAAATTAAATTAGTTTAATTTGAGAAATGTATTTGATCAGCAATATATGATCCATACAACTGTTATTTCAAATTTATCAGTAATCAAAAGACAAAATTCCCTTCAGGAGAAATTTAAATGAGGAAAATAAGGAAACTTTTAAACAAAGAAAACGACTTTTCATTTTACATTATGGCAAGTTATTCTAAAAGAAAATTCTTCTTAAAAATATTTAACATGGGGTCGCCTGGGTGGCTCAGCTGGTTAAGCAACTGCCTTCGGCTCAGGTCATGATCCTGGAGTCCTGTGATGGAGCCCCACGTTGTGCTCCTTGCTCAGCAGGGAGCCTGTTTCTCCCTCTGACCCTCTCCCTGCTTGTGCTCTCTTTCGCTCTCTCTCATTCTCTCTCTCTCTCAAATAAATAAATAAAATCTTCAAAAAAATATTTAGCATGCTGTACAAAAAGCAACAAATAACCTATTAAATATATAGTTAGCCTAAGCTTATAGAAATAAATTACCATAACTAAAAACAAGGAGAGTACAAAAAGAAGGTCCTATACTTGGCCTAAAACCAGTCAAAACCCAAGGGATTTGTCAATCCTGGAGTTTACAGGGGCCTAGGATATAAGAAACTGTGTTCCCGTTACTTAAGGGAGTGAAACTAAAACACGTTATGAAGGAGGATAACAGACTTTAAAACCCTGTGCACATAGCTTAAAAATTCTACTTTCTAGGGGCGCCTGGGTGGCTCAGTCGTTAAGCGTCTGCCTTCAGCTCAGGTCATGATCTCAGGGTCCTGGGATTGAGCCCCACATCGGGCTCCCTGCTCCGCAGGAGGCCTGCTTCTCCCTCTCCTACTCCCCCTGCTTGTGTTCCCTCTCTCGCTGTGTCTCTCTCTGTCAAATAAATAAATAAAATCTTTAAAAAAAAAAATTCTACTTTCTAAAGATAGTAATCGAGGAAATGTGCCTTTTTTGGTCTTTACCTCAAGGTTGAAAATATGTCACATGAGAATCTGTAAAAATAGTTGTACCTCTATGTGCACTTGGGGATTTGGATTTACACTATCTATAGATTCTGGGCAACTCCAACCCATGTACTTAAGTTAAAGTGATCTCTGGTAAGAAGCAATCAGCAGAAGCAAATTACAAATGAAGATCAACCAAATATAAATTCAAACTTAAAAATGGAGCAAAAGACCCAGAATAGTCACACTTTGTGGCAGAAAGCAAGATCATCATTCTCTGTCTCTTTTTTATAAGGGCACTAATCCCATCATGAGCACTACATCCTCATGTCCTCACCACCTCCCAAAAGCCCCACACCTTCTAACACCATCACATTGGAGATTAGGGTCTCAAAATACAAATTTTGGGAAAACAAACATTCAGTCTAGAATACATGTTATCCCACACTATCACAATCATAAACATGTTCTTAATGTCCTTATAACAAAAACGGAAAAACAACAAATTATTAGTAATAAGAAGATAAAATGTGAGTGTCTTTTATACATAATTTTGTAACAAATGTATTTTAAACAATAAATCAATATCAAAAAAATTTGAGGGAAAAATATGAATAGGTTTGGCTAAAATAAAAATAATCAAGTAATTTAGTAAATCATGTGTATTTTTAAAAAAAAATATTAACTAATTGTAAGGCAAAGGTAGTACCAGAAAATAATCTGAAAATGTATATATCATAGTAAGATTAAAGCGATACAGTACATAAGAAAAAAATATATTTTAAATATCCAAGAAAATTAGACAAAAAAGAAAAAGAAGACAATATTATTTAAAAAGTGCCAAATTTCAAATACTCGAAAATATCCAACAATAGAGTAGTGGTTAGAAAATTAAGCTTAACCATGCTAGAGATATTATGTGACCCCCTAAATGATGCTAGTGGTATGTTCATTCGTTAACAGGGACATTTCTCAATGATAGTCTTTTACATACATTTAAACAGAATATAGAACAGCATGTATGTATGATATGCGTACATATATAATACATTTTTAAAGATCTGTACATGTGTCTTCATGGCTATATATGACAGCAGAACCAAACATGTATATACAATAAATTTCCTTAAGAAAAAAACAAATCAGAAGGATAAACCCGCAGTAATAGCAGTTCTGGGTGTGCAGGGCAGACAAGTAATGGGAAAGTGGCAGAGCTGTTTCAATTTTAACCTGAAAAAAAATAAAGAGACTTTGACTTGGAAAATAATTCTGCAAACTAATAATAACAGAGCATTTACTGTATTCAGGGCAGTATGCTCATTTACTTAAATTCTTGTTCTTTCTTTAAGTCAATTAAGCAATGCTGCCAGTTGAATAATACTGCATGGGAAGAAAGAAACACAAACTGATATTGTGTAACTGACCCAAAGGTACAACAGAGTAACTGAGTAGTGGAACTGTGCTTCCAAACCACTTCTATTGTTGTTGTTCTAACATCTATTAACCACTATTCTTAGCAATAGCAGGAAGTAAAGCAAGTCTATAACATAGGTCTGTAACCTAACACATAAAATATTAACATCACAAAATTCCTAAAATAAGACAGAGGTGTTTTCTTATTTTTTAGAGTAGTAGTGGCTTACAAAAGAAATAGAGAAATAAAACAAAAATGAGAACCAAAACCAAAATTGGCTTCGGAATTACGGTTACCAATATTTACAACTACCCTTTATCAGCAATTTACCATATTTGTGATGCAAATTTTCCTGTATGCCATATGTGCATTGGCCAGATGAATAGTGATTAAGATTTAGAAAAGAATTTAACAATATTTATGCTAACCACTCAACAATGTAATTGGAAAAGTCTTGATTAATTATAGAGCTTTGGAAAGTAAAACATCCATCTGTGCCATCACATTTGTAGGTTTTGAAGTAAATTTCATGCTTTCTAACTATAACCACATAGGGTCAGGTAAATCAGGTCATATAATGCAAGGCAATTTTAAAAATGAAATGTATAGAAATATTTACATGGAAAACGTCATGTATACCAGATAATATACTTAACCTTTGAAAGATGTAAATTCATAATTACACAAATAAAATAGGCTATGTTGTGTAAAATCAATTTATGTCTCCTATGAAAGTTACTCCATGTATTAACATTGCAGTAGCTTATTTCATCAATACTTTTATTAACAAATGAGTGCATTGAATATTCTCTGATTTTTAAATAAAAAAATATTAAATTATTCAGTGATTATGTACATTAAAAAGTGATTTAAAGCAAAAACAGTGTGTCAAGCCTCATGGGGAAATTTGTAATAGTAAAGGTGTATTTCACTTAATTAGGATAAATCATATGTCTATCAAATTCCTGAAAAAAATTTATATGCCATGAGGGAATATACACTACAGATGAGTCTGAACTATTTTCCAAAGTAAATTATTTCATCATACGCGAACATCACAGTGTGTATTTCTTTAATTAATACGTATTTCATTATTTTGGATTTCTTAATGTCCTGGGCATAGGAACATTCTTCTTTGAATGAGTGTTGTCTTATCAAACAATTTCCCAGTCTTAAACATGTAACACACATAACTGCAGATACATGCTGATGTGCCAGCCGATGCTTATAACATTTTATTGTAACGCTTTCTTGAAGTCTAAGATTTTCTTGGGAAATTTATACAATGACACAATATCATGACCAACAGATTTAAATGATAATGTTTACTATGTAGTCACTAATTCAACATAGTCTGTATCAACTCTGTCCACTGAGGCAGATGTCTCAATAATAGTTCATAATTAAAGAGAGATGCTATTAGTCCTGTAGAAGCTTGAACATTTACCATGGAGAGAACATGACATCATCTTAAGTTGCTATCCCCCAGAGAAAACAAATGAATAAAATATAAATTCTTATGCTTCAACTGATTTTAATTAATCCTGACAAGTGAAAGGAGTTGACAAATCACCTGATACAAGTCTGTCATTTGCAATTCAGGAACTTGATATCAAATATAAGAAGTAGTGACTAAGATTACTCAGATAATAATGGAGAAGGTTCTAGAACTTATTCCTGCTACCGTACTCTCTACCATAACCTACCTTTATGGACTAAGTTGTAACTCTCCCCATCTAAATTCATATACTGAAGTCTTATGCAACAATGTGACAGAATTTGGAGATAGTGTCTGTAAAGAAGTAAAAAAAAAAAAGTAGGAAGGGAAAAATGAAGGGGGGGAAATCAGAGAGGGAGACAAACCATGAGAGACTATGGATTCTGAGAAACAAACTGAGAGTTCTAGAGGGGAGGGGGGTGGGGGGATGTGTTAGCCTGATGATGGATATTAAAGACGGCACATATTGAATGGAGCACTGGGTGTTATACATAAACAATGAATCATGGAACACTACATCAAAAACTAATGATGTAATGTATGGTGATTAACATAACATAATAAAACAAAATTTAAAAAAAAGAAGTAAGTAAGGTTAAATGAGGTCACAGGGGTGGGGTCCTAATCCAACAGAGTTGTTGTCCTTATATGAAGAGGAAAAGACACGGGGGATGCATGCTCACAAAGAAAAGGGCGTGTGAGGACACAGCAAGAAGACAGCCATCTGCAAGTCAAGGAGAGAGGCTTCAGGAGAAAACCACCCTGCCAGAATTTGGATTTTTAGCCTTCAGAACTATAAGAAATAAAATTCCATTGAAACCACATGGTGTGTGGTATTTTGTCATGGCAGCCCCAGCACACTAATAAACCTGATGATATATTTGCTATATCTCCTGCATATAATAACTTATTTCCTTGGCTTTGTTTCTTTCTCCATTCTGTTATTGGGCTGGCCTGACCCCATGCTCCTATCAGGATATCTTCTTTTTTTAAATACTGTTCTGTCTCTTGTGACATTCGATCTGCACTCATGGATGCTTCCTATCCATTTGGATTCATGGTTCTTCCAATATCGATGTTCCAGGGAAAGAACAATGTATAATCAACTATTTTCTATGGAAATTAAGGGGAAATGGGACAGAAGTTTATAATCAGGGGCAAAAAAAAAATGCTAAGCATAGTTTTTTCAAAGGAAAATTTTAGGTAAGTATTTCCTTTAAATTTCTTTATTCATATTCTATATGAATATATCAGAGGACTCTCAATTCCTTACAGTAAATAAGAAACATGATAACAAATTATTGATATGGTTAGAATCCCGAGTAAACCTGAGAACCTGATGGAAGATAATGCTATCAAATCAGGTGCAGGGTGAAATATGAAGTGAAGGTCCTTGTGAAATAGATAAAGGATTTTGGACTTTCGATCTTAATATAATAAGATGCTAGTTTCAGATGATGTCAATGAAATGAGAAGACTTTAGGTGCACTTTAGAATTTCTTTGGACAGCAATGTGGATGACACAAAGAGTAGTGTCCAGAAGAATTGAGTTTCTCCTGCAGCCATCTGGGACAAAAGTGATGAGTGGTTAGTACCAAGGCAATGGCAGTAGAACTCAAAAGGAGACTTTGGATTTTTTAGTTATTAAAAAGATGGAATCAGCAAGATTTGGTAACCAATTTGATGCTAGGAACAAATGAGAAGAAAGAGCTAAAACTAATCTTCAGGTTCTTGTCAAGGACCATTTGGTGGAGCCATTGATAAAGAAAAGGGAAGTAAGAGAAGTTCTAAATATCTTTCACCACATGAAATAAGAATGTTCAATTCTGTTTTATATTCCGTCTCTAGACAATTTGATTATATTTAGCAAGTTGCAATAAAATGTTCTGAGAAACTAATTAATATTCTCAAAGCCTGTACAAATTCAGAACATACTGAGTGGCTTGGATTTGAGAAAAGAGAAAATATTTAAATCAACAAAACTGCATTTAACACTAGGGAGCTACTTCTTGACAAAACTTGTGATTGTAAAAGTAGCTATTGTTCTTTAGTCATCACATCTTTTGTTTTCTTAATGTGCTTTGATTTTTAAAGCTAGGCACACTGATTGTCATATGGCTGTATCTTTGATATATCTCAATAGTTTTAACAGATCACAAAAATCTGAAAATTGTATTGTTTATATTTTGGCTAGTTAGTTAAGAAAGACACACATTTTATTTAGTGATATATATTCAATCTAATAGTATGTTATGCCAGTTAATATCTGATATGTAAATAATTTATTTTCTTGGTAATAATAATTGCATCCTTTTGGACTGCATCCCTATGTACTCAATTTATTTACTATTAATTCCTATTAATATCCAACATGGCTGTATAAGTATGTTATATAAATTTTAAATCACTGATAGGTATAAGATAAACATGCCATTTTGCCATTTTATCTTTTAAGGAGTGTATAATACAAAACTTAGCTATTTCCAAGATATAATGTCAAAGTTTAGATTTGTAAGCTTAATAAGTAGTTATTTGATTTTTAGAAGCTGTGATTCATAGAGAGAGATTCATGTCATACAATTATTGGTACTATTACAACTAATTCTTTAATTATTGGTTACCACTTTCACAATATAACCTTTTAAAGAGCACTCTGAATATTCATTCACTATTTTTAATGTAATTGTCACTCAAATAACATGTCCCTATTTATCTTTGTCTTATTTAAAGGAACAGTACGGAGCCCTAGATCAAATCAGTCGCACAGCCGTAGCTTACACACAAACCTGTGTACATGTCCTGGAACACACCCTTTCCTCTGATGGTAATTGCTAAAAACTGAACAATCAGGCGCCTGGGTGGCTCAGTCCGTTAAGCGATTGCCTTCAGCTCAGCTCATGATCCTCTAGTCCCAGGATCCAGTCCTGCATCCGGCTCCTTGCTCAGTGGGGAGTCTGCTTCTCCCTCTGACCCTCCCCTCTGTCGTGCTCTCTCTCTCACTCTGCCTCTCTCAAATAAATAAATAAAATCTTTAAAAAAATAAAATAAAAATAAAAACTGAAAAATGATCCTTCAGATTTCTGTCACTATGGATGGTCCAGTTAAAATAGAGGCAATATGGATGCATTGCATGGCAGTGATTTCTATATACTTTTTGTCTTAAAAGTAAAAAATAGGAAAGAAAAGTAAAACATTGAGAGTTAAAGCAAAGATAAAATTGAATCTTTGGCAAAAAATGATAAAATGGGAAACCTCTGGCAACACCACAATGGGGGAAAAAAAGCAAAAAAGAAAGAAAAAAAATTCTCTGAACTAAAGGATTTCTGCATATCTTGGGTAAAAAAAATACTGAAAATGAGTATTTCATATGTGTGTGTGCGTGTGTGTGTGTGAGTTAATGAATGCTTATATATGGTGAGACATCCAGCCTTCTCTTCAGACTATTTCCATAGCTGTTAATAGCCGGTTTTATGTATTCCACCGGCAAAGGATAAGAAGAAAACACTCTTGGGAATCTATCAAGTTCAACAGGAAATAACTAAAGATAGTAACATCTGGCATCCTCCAATGAAATGCCACTGGCTGATGAATTAAAATAAATAATACAGCCAGCATGACAAAAACGTGGATACAGAGCCTTCTGTTAACATTTTAAAAACCCACCCTTATATACATGCAAACTACAAGCATCAGCAGACATCTTTAGAATGCTACAAGCAAATAAGAGATAAAAAAATGGAACAGAAAAGCATCTTGAAGGAAAAGAAGTTCTGTTTGAAGACTTCCACAGTATATTATTTACGTCATCAGAGAAATGAGAAAAAAATGTATAATCAATGAAAATAATAATAAAACCAGTATGCTAGAAAATGGACAGGAGAACAAGTTCTTGGATGTTATGAACTTGACAGGCTACCGCTCTTGGGCATTTATCCCAGACAAATACAAACTTACATTCAAGCAAAAATGTGTATGCACATGTTCATAGCAGCTCTCTCCTTCAGAAGTGAACACTGGAGAAGATCAATGTCCTTCGAAGGCTGAGTGGTCAAACAGTTGCGCATGCACGCCCTGGAGTATTTCTCAGCAACTTAAAAGGAATAATCTATTAACACATATAACAAATTGGGTAATCTCAAGAGAATCATGCTGAGTGAGAAAATCATTTCTCCGAAGTTTACATACTGTATGACTCCATTTATATAACATTCATGAAATAACAGTATAGAGGCTGAAACTTATTAGTGGATGTCAGGGGTTAGTGAAGGGAGGGATAGTGATGGGTGTTGTTATAAAGGGATAGAGCAGAGAATTCCTGTGGTAATGGAACAGTTCTGTATCTTGCCTGTGATGAGTTACACAAAGCCATGCATGTGATAAAATTGCATAGAACTCATACTTGCACTTGCGCATGCACACACACAGACACACACACACACACGAATGCTTGCAAAACTGGTGACAATGGAAAAAACTGTGGATTGTGCATATGACAACTGACTGGTTTTGATAGTGTTCTATAATTATGCAAGAGGTTACAACTGGGAGAAGCTAGGTAAAAGGTGATTGAAACATCTCTGTCCCTTTTGTGTTTTTTGAAAATTCCCATGAATTTATAAGTACTTCAAAATAAAAGTTTAAAAATATGGTAGACTATGGAAAAATCAATACAAGTTTTTGGAAAATGCAGTTAAGTGTGTTTCCCATAAATTAGAGGAAAAAAGCACAAAAGATATGGAAAATAGAAGAGTGAAAATTTAAAACCTATCTTCAGAGGTTCAATAACTGACTAAAAAGATATTATAATTAGAAAAAAAAGAAAAAGAAGAGGAAGGTTATCAGAGGCACGTTTTCTGATCCCTAAAATTTTATATTTCACTTCCCTTCAAAATGGATTCCAAACTTAATACATAATGGATACCCATAAATGGCTCACTCTCATCTAAGTGGTGTTCAGCAAATGATGGCTCAGTGGCCAAATCTGTAGCAATATCTGTTTTTGTACAGTCTACGGAAATAAAAGCACCTTTTCAAAAGTATTTTTAAATGCTTACAATATAAATGGCTATATAAGTACCTACATAATATATTGAATTTTTCCTCTAGGCTAAGAAGCCTAAACACTACCTGGCTCCTTAAGAAAACATTTGCGGAAGACAAATGAATTTTCTAGAGGAATCAAGACAATGAATATTCCACAGAGGTCATGTTTGGATACCAAAGAGTAACCTGCTTTTCAAAATTGAGAATTATGTCAGGTGTGAAATTTGTTCCCCATTACAGAAATTGACAACTGTTTGACATTAATAAACAAATCCAACAAATTAAGAAACATTCAAGAAATTCAGTGTAACTTCAAAACTAAATGCATACCAGTACACAGTTGAATTTAACTAACCCAGAACACAGCCACTAATAAGTCTCAGTCTCTATAAAGTTATTCCATGAATATTATATAAATGGAGTCATATTATATGTAAACTTCTGAGATTCTTGGATTGGAAAGCAGTATATAGTAGTTTGAAATTACTCAATTCCACCAAATCTCCATAAAAATGGTTAATGTCTATATTAATTTGTTTCATGGACTCACAGTAAATTTGGTATCATCCAAAAAATTCTATGGGGTCCTTAAAAACTGCTTTTTGAGTATGTTTTAGCATAAAAAAATCCAAAGGAGAAAAAAAAATGTATATTAGCTTATTTTTTATAAGAGAAAATATTTTAAACATGTACGAATTTATTAAAGGTGACAAAAGTTTTGCAGAGCTAACAAATTCTTTTCAGTCAAATAAAGAGATTTCCTAGCATAAATAAAATGGACAAATGAGCTTTCAGACAGCAGGTAACCACACTGGTATGTTAGCAGGCGGTGCATGTACTTGTGATATACACTAAAAATGGAAATAAATATTTGCAGAGAGAGAAAATCTCTGAGATGTTACTTTTGTAGGATAATTTCATAGATCAGATTATCCAGACACAGATGGTAAACAGATTTGGGGGTACAGAATGTTTATATGGGTCAAGACCTAAAAAAGTGGAAGGTGAAGACAGGACTGGGCAAAGGAAGTTTAACTGCAATGAAGATGAAAAACATCTCTTGGCTAATTGTATTATGGTTTCAAAGAAAATTAGATACAAAATAAAAAATTCATAGTGGCTCTCAGAAACATTTCTTTTTTCTGAGTATGCTTTTAAATTCCAAGGAGAGATACAACTCTATATTGAAAAAAGAATATTTTGGTATAAGAAAAATATTTTGAATACTAAATACATCATCAACACAGTTTAAGATTCCATGAGCTAGGTCACAGAATCATTTTGGAAGACAATTTTTCTCATAGAATAAACAGAATAAGTTCTATGTATAAACAATGTTTTGGACAGCTGAACAAAACTCATTGTTATTTCACCAAACTCTTCTGATTATAAACCTTCCAATATGGTACTTTTCCAGTACCAAAGATAAAGGAGTCTGCCTATTTTATCCAAATATCCAATAATTATTATTCAAAAAGTATTCTAAATGTTCTTTAAATAATTTTCGTTGAATTTAGTACAATGAGCCTGAGAAAACCATAAAAATCATGTACTCTTTAATATTTTACCTCAAAAATGTCAAATACTATACATGCAGTTAGAGTTTTCATTCACTAGCCAGAATTGAGGGCTATAATGCTATACTTCATTTTTAGATGCAATATCATCCCAACATTTTACTTAAGAAACGTTTGCTTAAGAACTTCGGTATTTCATTTTGAAATATAAATATGTTTACTTTGAAATTACCAATTTAATTTATTCAGTTGACAAAAGGGTCAAACTAACACTTTCAACACTTTCTTATTTTAAGATCTTATTTTTTTAATTTAATTTCATTTTTTTCATATTTATGCCAGAAAATTATTTGAAGAGTCAAATGACTCAACAAGGTTTGTTACAAAAACAACATGTTCCCTTCCTCATTTCACCCATTCTCTTATTTGTCAGAGAGAGAGAGAGTACAAGCAGGGGGAGCAGCAGGCTCCTCGCTGAGCAAGGAGACCAATGTAGGACTCGATCCCAGGACCCTGGAGCATGACCTGAGCCAAAGGCAGATGCTTAAAGGACTGAGCCACCCAGGCATCCTGGGACTTTTAACTTTTAACAAATAACATTGACTTTCTTTAAAGCTATTTTGTATCAAATCTATCAACTTCAAATAAATACATGAAGAAGCATCTCTATCAGGTCTAACCTGAGCTGGTAGTTCACTGGGTCTTGTACATTACTGTCATTTTGGTGATTTCATTCACCCCTCTCCTGAATAGAATGGTCTGTTTCCTTTTTCCTTTATCCCATGCCTTCCTCATTTTGGTGGAACACTTCCATTACTCTTGTGTAAGCGTGCATGAGTGATAATATTTTTTAGGTTGTGCAATCTTAACTTCTTATATTTGATTGTTGTCTCAGGTATTTAATTTTAACCCAAGCATTATTTCTTTTATTTATTTATTTATTTATTTATTTATTTATTTATTTATTTATTTCATTCTGAAGGTTTTGATCCATTATTTTCTGGCCTTCAGAGTTTCTCATAAAGAGCCTGAAGTCATTCTGTTTTAATCCACTTTGTATGTGTCTTCTCACTCTCCCTTTCCTTCTCTTTATCTTTCTCTCTCTCTCTTATGCCCTCTTCCCACATCTCTTCTATCCCCAGCCCCAGTCCCAGTCATATAGGGCCATAGTCTCCCATGCTGTGAAATGTCATGATAATTTTCTATGTATAGGTCTATTTTTATCCATTTCCTTTAATAATCAATGATTTTTTTAATCTAGAAATTCAAAACTTTTTAGTATAAAATTTCAGTTTCCATAGGTTTTTCCACTATACTCTGACAAGTTACATCCCCCTAGGCTTCACTATTTTTAATTTTAAAAGAGTGTTCTTATTTTTTAAAAAGAAAACTACATAAAATAATTAAAAATCTATACTGATGGGAACAAAAGATAGAAGATATCTCATTTGTGATAAAAATAGCATAAAGGAGGAGTGAACAGAACTATATATGAGTAAATGTTGAAATATTATTAAAATTACATTGCTATTAATCTGAACTAGATTGTTATAAATTATGATGTTAGTGGACATAACATATCCCTATAGGTTTAGAAAATCCCAAAGGGGAGGGGCATCTGGGTGGTTCAGTCAGTTAAGGGTCATACTCTTGGTTTTGCTCAGGTCCTGATCTCAGGGAGCCCCACAATGGGTTCCGTGCTCAGCGAGTCTGCTTAAGATTCTTTCTCTCTCTCTCCCTTCATCCCTCTTCTGTTCTCTCTCACTCTCTCAAATAAATATTTTTTTTAAAGAAAAGAAAAAATTCTTTTGAAAGGATATCAAGTAATCTTTTTTGCTTATTTGAAAGTTTAGTACCGAAATTACAGCACACCGTAAAATGCCCTGTTAGACATCATGAGTCCTAAAAACCTGTAAGCATGTTACCTGATAATGCCAAATGTACTCTGCAGATGTGATTAAGGTTAAAGACGTTGAGAAGGGAAGATGATCTTAGATTAACTTGGTCAACTCAATCTAATCACTTAAGTCCTTGAAACTGGTCATCTTTCCTGGGGAAGTTAGAAAGACAAGATTGAAGAAGAAGAAGAAATTTGTGTGAGAGAAACTGGATCCACAGTTGCTGGCTTTCAAGATGGAGGATGGAAGAAAGAAGACAAGAACCAAGGAATGTGGGTAGCCTCTAGAAGCTGGAAACTGTCCTGAGCTGGCAGCCAGCAAGGAAAGGGGAATTTAAGTACTATAACAGCAAGGAACTGAATTCTGTCAATGACCTGAATGGACAAGGAAACAGTTCCTACCCTAGAGTCTCCAGAAAGAAGCACAGCCATGAAGACACCTTGATTTTAGCTCCGTGAGACCTGTATCAGACTTCTGAGCTATGACACTGTGAGATAATGCATTTGTGCTGTTTGAAGCCACTAAATGTGTGGTAGTTTGCTGAGGCATCAATAGGAAATTCATACATACATTATTAAATTTTCCTTACAATACATGGCAAATATGTGAATGGATTAACTGCCATAAACGGTGTGAGGGGGATGATGGTGTCACAGCATTTTTCCTGAATAAGTGACATTTAGACTCAAAATTTAAACGTAGATTACCTTTTAAATAGGTGAAGCATGGTTATAGAGAATGCACTCCAGAAATAATTTGAAAGCCCTTAGGTAAATGAGTGAACATTATACTTCCCCAGAACTAAAAAGCAACCAGTATGTCTTGACCCATTGATTACATTCAATGAATAATGGACTCAATACTTAATCATATGTACTCAAGTCTTAAAAAAAACTCTGTACCTGCTGTCATAACTTCCTCATACACTGCATCACTACTACTTTCCATTAAAATCAAAAGAGAAAAATAGTAAGATAGAGAATATTATGTTTAAGTATGTTTTCTGATTTCAGTCAGCTGTGTATACAGCTTTTTTTTTTTTCCTACTAGGAACTACTTTAATCATTTTTCTTAGGAAAAAAAAATCCAGACACTAACAGTTCACAGCATTTCAACAACAACAAAGTACTGTTTGAGAGACGTTTCCAGGAACTGGGTTCCCTGAAGTCTTAGGAAGAAAAGCTTCATTATAGATGGATGGCATAGGTCATAAATCGGAGACTTCTGGCTACTGAGCCCATCAGAACCCAGTGGAATGACACTTCCTTCTATAGAGTTTATTTTCCCTGTCTCTCCTATCCCTCAGAAATGCCTTCTGGGAAATGCCTTCCAAGGGGAAGACTGCAGCCCAGAAAGGGGGTGAAGAGAAAGGAAGGTCACTCCTGAGTCTCCATGCTTTCCTCTTCCTCTCCTTGAGGCGGTTCTTCTGTATTCTCCTCCTCTTCCTCCCCTTCCTTCTTCTCTGGTGGCTTCTCATAAGCCTTTTCTGAAGGTGTCACTCTCACTCAATCCCAGGTAGAGATTTCAGAAGCAAGATCTGTTGTTCCAGAGTCATGACTGTGTGTACTCTGAAGTTGCCCCTCTCACAGGGGTCAGTGACACCCACCGACCCTGGCAGGAACAGTCCTGCCACGATAATCTGTAAGCAACGCCTGTATGCCACATTTAGGGACAAAGTCTTCTTTTACTTCCTTTTAGCACACATTTATCTCTTATACACACATCTCCAGGTAACTGTCATTTCTACTGTTAAAAATTACGCACAAAATGTTTAATAGTCTCTACAACAGTGTTTCTTTGATCTTTCCTGATAACTTGGGGGATGAAGGTATACATTTGGTCGATCTCCCCTATGAAGTCAATGATTTGGCGGTGCAGTTATAGAACAGAATGAATGCTGCTCTCAACGGTGACTTGGCTGAAAAAAACTAATCTTTGTAATTAAACTGAAATTTTTTCAAAGAGTTCTCTTCCTTAGACCAAGGCTTCCTACTGCTAAAAAGTAAATTACTTTGGAGACATTCTGGGGATCTGAAGCCTACTCTCAGACTCATTGGGACACATGGTTTTCCAGCACATGGCCCCAGGGACAGCTTCACTTCTGAACAGATGCTAATGTTTCATGCAATTTAGTGGTGGATATGGTAATGAAACAATCTTATTTAACTTCTGTCTAGAAGGGAGACACAACCTGCATGACTCGATAATGTTCAAATTGAAACTGCCTTGAGGCTATGGAAATTGACACCATCTAAAGTTGTTTAAAATTTACAAAGTACTTAAAATGTCTTTTTGTGAATAAAAATGTTCCTCACTTTTATCTGCATTTGCAGTGAAGTTTTAATCATCCTAATCATATTGTAATTGGTGTGGCAAAGACTAGAAATACTGTTTCATTGACCTTCTGTCTGTCTATATCAGATTTTTTTTTCATAGTAGTGATGTCTGCTAAAAAGAATGCATATTTTTAAATGATAAGATATCATAACTGAGGAACTACAAAGTATCACATGAAGTGACCATTTCTATACAATTCTTTCTAAACTGGTTAAAAAAAAAAAAACTATCTTGATGCATTTCTTGTTTTAAATGACTGATGTTCATATTTCCTGGACCACGATATGCTTAATAAACCACTCATATTTATAACCAGGCATATCATTATGTTCTGCTAAATATCCAAATCTCTATTGTGTTTCTTAGTCATGGTGATGTCTAAATTTTTCACTGTTATATGAATAATAAGAGGATTTTGAGAGGACCTGGATGTTAGGATTTGATTGTATTATAATGTAGACAACTGGGAACACACTGCCATTTTAATGCAGTAACTGCCCCACTTCCCCCAAGCACTCTAACAGGCAATCTTGGAAAGTTTAAAGAAGTGATTATCTACCTGAGTGGTCAGGGTTAGAGCAAACTATGAGAGATGTTATTACCTATAGGAAAGAAGGGTCCAAGCGTTTTAAAATATGATTTAATACAGAGAAAGAACTGGAGCCAGGACATTAGAAAGGGCAACAGGTAAGGCTTTAGACTTCTGTAGAGAAATGAAGCCCCTGGTCACCCTCACCTTATACCTGCCCTCCTATCTCCACCAGTGTTTCCCATCAGCCCCACACACGGAGTCCAGTGCTCTAGAAATCTTGTTGATTGAGTCCATAAATTAAGCCTCCTGGAATTTTCATCAGGATGGAGAAAAATATAGAATGGATCTGGTGGGGGAAATAAAAATTATTCCCCACAAGAGGAACGATATTTTACCACTATCACTGTTTCCTTCAACCTTCCTTTTTATCTATTCTGTCCCTTGTATGGTGGAAAGAAATATGTGATTTGGAAATTTGGAATGAATAACAGGTTTTTTTTTTTTTTTTTTTTTTCTCCCCTATGGATTGAACTTGCCCATGGAGAGTGTGTTTTCTGTTTGCTCTGCTGGTTTCTAAGCCTCACTGATCTGTACCAGTACTAACTTTCACAACCTGGTTATCTCCCTAGTTCTGCATTAGAGGGCCCATTTTTTTTTTAATGCTAATCTGTGTCTTCCTACCTGGTTCTATCTATTATAAACACAATATTTTGACCTTGATATTTACTCCTTATTGCATATCTCAACTTGTTCAGGACTTGGGGAGAAAACAGATATGCTCTGTATTGGGGCACCCTTAGGAATCCTCAGCACTCAGCAGTTAGTCCATGTGGTACTTCACTGTCAGGAACAGAAAATAATATGGGACAACTCCTAACATATTTTTTAAAAAGTCAGAGAGTGTATTCAGAAACATCTGGAAAATGCTATGGAGCCAGGTGATTTTTACTAATAAAGCAAGTGAAGGCTTATATATTCCTAATTTACCTCATACAATGATTTCTCTATTGGGTTAAGATCACTATATCCTCAAGCCCAGTCCTTACCTTGCCCATCACAAAATCATCACTTTTAAAAATCACAATTATTTGTCTTAGTTAATCTTCAATATTGGGGATAGTCCTACTCTTGTCATTTATTGAGGTTTTTGTACAATATAGTGTGCCCATTTTAAGGGTATATGTCAATGATTTTGTCAAATGTATATAATACCACTACAATTAGAACACAGCATTTTCCATTACCCCAAATATGTCCTCACTCTTATTTCTAGTCAATACTTCCTACTCTGGGGCTTAGCAACCAGTGAGCACCTTTCCATCACTATAGATTGGGTTTGCCTGTTTTATAATTTCATATAAATAAAATTGTATGATTTTTTTGTCATCATCAGCAAAATACTTTTGATACTCATTCATATTGATGTATCAGTAGTTTGCATCACGTTATTGCTAAGAAGTATTTCCTTTAAAGAAACTCATTACAATTTGTCTATTCTCTTACTGATGGACACTTGTGTTATTCCCAGTTTTTGATCATTATGGATAACATTTTTATGAACTTTCATGTACAAATCATTTTGTAGACATATATTTTCCTTTCATTGTGGTAAATGCCTATAAGTGGAATTGCATTAGCATATAATAAGGGTAGATTTAAGTTTATAGAAACTGACAGGCAGTTTGCCAATGTGATTGCATCGTTTCACTATCCCACCAGCAGTGTGTGAGAGTTCTGGTGGATTCACAAACTCTCCGACACTTGATATTGGCAATGGTTATAATTACGGTCCTCTTAATTGGTGATTACTGGTATCTCACTGACTCCCATTTATTTTAGTAACATTTAAGAAACTGTCCTAACATATTTATGCAAAACACTTTCTAAATTAATTTTTATTTGCTACCAATGAGTTCATGGTATCTTGATGATTTATGCAAATATATTACTGTGTGTGAATTAATGTTTCATTTTAATTATGGTAATTTTCAAAATTAAGCCCACCTTCTCATATTTCTTGATGTTAAACAATTGCTATCCCTGCTAAATTAGACTTACCACTTATTTAGCACTTACTATATCTCAGACACTCTTCTAAGTGAACACATATTAACTAATTATGAAAACACACTGAGTCATGAAGAAGTTAAGAAAATTGGCTAAAATTTTTCAGCCGGAAGTGTTAGAGCTGAGATTCTCTGTCAGTCTGGTTTAAAAACCCATTCCTACACACATATGGTCTTCTTATTTTTAGGGTTCTTTTCTTTTTTCTTTTTTTTTTAAGTCCTCTTTATGCGTATGCCAAACTTTAAGTTGCGTAAGTGAGGACAAGGAGAGGAAGGGTAAAAATGGAAGGAAGAGGCAAGGAGGAATACATACAAATGAGGAAAAATAAAATTTAAGTGAGAAGCAGCTGATTTCCTTTTTACCATGTATACATTTATAATATCTGAAGGAATAAATCTTACATCAATTCATGCGTACTTTGAATTACAATGGACTTTCTTATTGGGGAAATACAAATGGCTCAATGGACTATTTTAAACCACCAGAGACATAGAAATAACAAATCTGTAATATAAAAAAATAAGCAAATAAAAATTTATAGATAAGATCAAATTTATAATCTTTTCCCAGTGTACTCTCAAATTAAAAAAAATAATATTTAAACACAAAGTATAGTGAAGGACACAAGTTGTGTCTTTAAATATTCAATATTTCTGCTTATCAATAAACTTTTTAAAAAAGATTTTATCTATTTATTTAATGGAGAGAGAGAGCAAGTGAGCACAAGCAGGGTGAATTGCAAAGGGAGAGGGAAAAGAAGGCTCCCCACTGAGCAGGAAGTCTGATGTGGGGCTCAAACGCAGTACCTTGTGATCATGACCTGAACCTAAGACAGATGCTTAACCAACTGAGTCACCTAGGTACCCCTAAACTTTTTTTAACGAGGCAATTTAAAAAGAAACAGATTTGATGAACATTTTTGACAATTCAGAAAAATTATATGAGAGTAAAGAGCTATCTAAAGAAATTTTTCTCCATATGGAAACATGAACTGTGATGAATATGTTCCCTTAACATTTATGATTTTATAATAATTACAAATTTGTGTATACCTTGTTATTATTGTCTCATAGTCAGAAGGGCCATCTAGAGTTTAAGCAAAATAGAAAATGTATTGACACTTTAAATAAAAAGACAAAGGGGGAAGCTTCAGGTATCTATGGATAAAGACTTAAAGGTTTTTGGGATATAAGCCCAAGTTCCTCTCTGGAGAGTGAAAGAAATTTTGCTTTACTTAACCTTTTGCTTTGTGTTCCCGTAGCGTCACAGCATCACCTGTGGTCAGCAGGAGCAGGTAGTTTAAGTGAATGTTGTCACTTCTTGGACACTAGAAACTCTTTAGAGACAACAGAGCACACAAGCTATTTAAATTTCCATTTCTACAATGGCTTTTGCTACTAAGCTTGGATAAAGGGACCTACTCTGACATGAAATTGTCCTTTACAAAATTTAGCTCTCTGGGTCTACCAAGAATGATCTGAACCGTAATTGACCAAACTTCTACAAAGTTATGAGAGCAGCTTTATGCGATCAGCATCAGTGTTCATGGTAGTATTTTCCCATTACTCCAATCCTGAGACAAATCCCTCCCACTAAGGTTTATCTCCTCATTTCTCTCTTCTGACTTCAGACACACACATGACCAGGAAAAGAAGAAGGTAATCCTGTTAGCAGCAATGCCTTATCTGGAAACGGGAAATTAAAATGATTAAAAACATTTAGCCTACATTTGCTAACCACTTACTAAAAATCTCAGACATTCTGCAGAATACTTTATGCACCTTATTTGCTCTTCCCAATAACCACTTCCACGGAGAAGAAATTGATTCTAAGAAAGCAAGTTCATCTTTGACGATCACACAGATGACAAGTAGCAGAGGTAGAATCAGAATCCAAGTTTCCCTGACTTTAAAGCTTGTAATCTCCAAGTTCTGCTTTCAAGGTGTCAGAGGATCCTTACTTTATGCCTCAGTTGGGTTTATCTATAAGATGTAAATAAGGACACATTTGATCATACACTCTTTTTATCAAATGATCACAGTAGAGCAATGTGCATATAATATCTTAGAATTTGTGTGAAAATGCATATATATCACTGTTGCATATGTGTATATAAGATCTGTGATTTAATAACCCACCCTGACTTCTAGAGTGGAGTGTCTTATTAGTTCATGAGAACTTTTTTAATAAAACTAGGACATGTCAAGTATATTCCATAGTTCTCTTGCATCAAATAATATAAGACCACTTATTAAAAATATAGTCCCTTATGCCCTATCCCCAACCCATAGAATAAGTATCTCTGAGTAAACATAAGGAATCCATTTATATGAGATCAGTGTCCCCAGTAGTAACTACATGTAGGCAACAACACAGGTAAATCTCAAGGCATTAAATATCTTAAGTGAAAAAAGCTCAACTCAAAAGGCCATGTCCTGTATGATTCCATTTACATGACATGTAGGAAAAGACAAAATTATAGACAGAAAACAGATCAGTGTTTGTTAGGGACTGGGGTTTTAGGGGAGAGACTGAATACAAGGGAGCATAAGGGAATGTTGGGGGAATAAGGGAGCTTAGGAACTATTCTGAATCTTGATTGAGCTGGTGGTTACATGACTATATGCATCTGTGAAAATTCACAGAACTATAAACACAAAAAGTCAATTTCACAGCATGTAAAATACATCTCAGTTTCAAAAATAAATTTAACTACTAGAATGTTTTTATTTTCTCCTATAACTTTTGAAATTAATGTTGCTTTTGTGTTCTATGACTCAGAGATAATATAAATTATTGTATTTTATTTAAGTTATTTCTGTTAACTTTACAAAGTGGTTTTCTTTTTTATGTTTAATGATTTGTCTTATTTCATGCTTTCACCTTACCTGATAACAAAATTATGATTCATATTTTAGTTCTGCTTAGACTTGCCTCCTATCACTGTGTCTATGACTTTATATACAACTTTACAGAATTACTTTTTTTTTATGCAATCTCTTGTATTTGACATTGAGTTGGGAATATTTACATACTCAACATGCAATTCTTATTCTTTTCATAGGTAAGCTTAATATCTTTCCCAGACTGATTGTTACAAGATAAAAAATATGGAATCATATTTCTTCTTTGTGGCATATTGAAGTGGGAAAATGATGGACATAGCACTTTAGGGCTTTCTCCACTACTAAAATAGCCTACAGGTTTTTTTTTTTTTTTTTGGTTTTTTATTTTCTAGCAGTTAAAAATATAGACAAAACTCTTTATGTTGCAGAAATCGCCTGTGCCCATTTGACTGTCTTCCTAAATGCATTTGACAGTGTTGATGATCTGTGAGAGACGTAGCTGCAGCTGTAGCTTCAGAGATTTCTGAAAATAATACCCTGATAGTAAGGAAAGGCCCATATTTAGCTATGTAGTCCCCAAACATGCATTTCATTTTGTGCATGTGGAAGGAGCCATATGCTTCACTGAATGTAATGATGAATTATAAACCACCCATGAAAACAAGCACCAGTGAGGAGGCATGAGGAACAGGGAAGTTAATACAAATCAAAGTGCAAGGCAGAAATAAATTGAACCAACTGTGCTTTTGTTTAATTTTCCATGGGAGTCTATAGTTAAGGAACTCGTTGTTTTGTGTGTGTGTGTTCTGTTTTTGACTTGGTTTTTAGAACAGCATAGATGGTTTGTGCCCTTATTCTAAGTATTCTAATTAATCCTATATTGTGCTGTTTCTAGAATTTATATATTTCATACTACTTAAAAGCTACTGGTTTTTAAATGTGTGACAAATAATTATTTTCATTGCATTGTGAGATTTTTCTCTGACATGAAGTTACAAAGAAATTAAGGCTAGAAAGACTGATGTTTTGGGTCTGCTATAATGAATTAGCTAATATTGTTCTCCTGAAGCTATGGTTAGGATATAGTAATTTTGCCAATTCACTGTGTATACATGTTGTTTTACAAATAGTTAATAAGCAAGGTTTACATGACATTTGCATGGATTTCAGATCTATTTACTTAATAGTGGTAAAATTCCTAAAGTACAAGGACCAGAGCAAGAAGAAGTTAAGGAGCAGAGCACAGGAAATCTGTCACAAAAAAAAAAAAAAAAAAAAAAAAAGATGTATTGGCCTATCCCATTTTATTTTACTATTTATGCCTTCTTCTTTTTAGTACTCTGGGTACATTGTAGCTCATAATACCTCTTGTAAATATTGTCTAGAATAAATTCAGTAATTAAATTGACAGTGGTAAAAATTCCATTTGAAAAAAATATCCTACTCTTATGAATATCCTGTAACCCACTGTCAACTTTATAAATTATTACTGCATCTAACACTAATAAATTGTTCTAAACATTTCTAGTCCAAATATATCAAATATTTGCCATTATTGAATACAATCAGTTAAAAAAGAAAAGGGACATTAATGGCAAAATATGATATTTATAAAATATTAAGATCTGGGAAAACAAAAAACAGATTGGAAGGGGTTTAGTGGATCTGTATAGTAAAGGGAAACATGTAGAGGGCTGACTCTGCCTTGTGCAACCTCTTAGTAACTGCTCCTACATTGTATCTTACAAATGATAGTGCTAAAGTTAGTTTTTCTCATTGTTGGATGTTGACTGAAGCCTGTGTATATAGGTAAAGCAATATAACATTAAAATAGCATAAGCAGGGCACCTGGGTGTCTCAGTCAGTTAAGCAGCTGACTCTTGATTTCGGCTCAGGTCATGATCTCAGGGTTGTGGGATCGAGCCCCTGTCCAACTCTGCTCGCAGCAGGGAGTCTGCTTGAGATTCTCTCCCTCTGCCCCTCCCCCTGTTCTCTTTCTCTAAAAATAAATAAATAAATCTTTAAAAAAAAGACAGCATAAGCAAAATATCCAGTCATATAAAATATTGTTAGCAATAGTTGTAATGGAATAGGGCGAGCTACTCAAAAGGCAGAAAAGTTAATTTAGATTTTTTCTTCCTTTTTCTTTCTTTCTTTCTTTTTTTTTTAACATGGGTTGCTGTAGTGAGAAGATAATCTAAATTATTGGAGATGTTTTATGAAGAAATCTAATATTTATGATATGTATAAACACTTTCAGAGAAACTCCCTGCTCCTTAAATCCAGTTTGAGGTAGCATGTATCTTACTCCCATTAGGCCAGTAGACAATAGGAGTTTTTCACAAAAGTCTGAAGTTTTTGTGATTCAGAGTGATGAAAGCTCTGATTTCACTACTACTCCAAGACCCTGTGGCCTTTTGCCACCAATAAGAGAGTCCTGGAAAGCAGTCCATGGCAGGCTCGGAGGCATATAAGCACACTTTTGCCAACTTATTCCTGTAAAAAGCAGAGCTGGCCAAGAGGCCTGGCTTATCCCTTGGAAATCACTGCAACGTCTGTGCGAAGGCCACAACTCCCATACTGGAGTGCGGTGGAGATCCTTGAAGCATACCCACTCTGGGAGACTAAAGACTCTGTTGTTAAATCAAATTTCGCTCAAGGATTTCCTAACTTTGAAGAATCTCTCCTAGAATAAAAGATATTCCACAACACAGTTAAAAAATATATTATTTATTTATTTGAGAGAAAGAGAGAGAGCGAGCATGAGTGGTAGTAGGCAGTGTATATCAACCTTTAAGTAACTTGTCTTGGGTCTCACATTAGGAACTATCAGATTCTGTTAATTCACATTTCACAGCCTAAGGCTTGAACAGAGTCTTTGTGTGATGGTCTTGCCCCCTCTCTAAGAGCCTCATTTAACTTTTTTCTTTTTTAGATAATGCTCTTAAAACTCTTCATATCAAATGTACAGCCATTTTCCATCACTATTTAACTGGTCGTATCAACTTTCATTTAAATATATGTGGAAGTATAGATTGGTCCTTCAAATAAATTGTGTCCCTTCTTTGCTGAACTTGACCATGACATCAGCATGTTTATTAAGCAGCAAGCTCCATTGTCATGCTTAAGTGAAAGCATGCATAAAGTGATTACAAAATAATGATCTATTTATCTTATATTCTTGGAAACTTTTGAAATACACAGACAATATACTAATTCCTAAGATATCAATGTGTTTGTAAAGGTAAAAGTCATTTAGTGTTATACAATTCCCATTTTGAAAAAGTGTTAATATGACCTATAGCAGAACTATAACTCAATAAGATAAAACCTACTTTTATTTTTTTTAAATGGTATGGGCAAACATGCCTTCACTTGGCTGTCAAAACACACTGTGAATGTAACAGCTTGTCATTTTTTGAGTACTCTACTTTTTAATCAAATCATTTTCATTTTAATCTTGCTGTATATGGTGTTACTTAGACAGACATGAGACAGCAGCTGTGATCAGAAAGGTCCTTAATGACTACATGAGTTCTTAGTCCACAGTTTAGTCTTTCCCAAACCCTATCATTTAATGTATTCGCTGGCCTATCTTAAAACCATGGACAGAAAAAAACAAAAAACAAAAAACAAAAAACTCTTTAAAGTGTGGATATCATGGACAGCCATAGAAGAACTGTTTATTCACAATATCGATCCTCAATTTTTAGACCTGTAGGTCACTCAGCAAATGTTATACAACTAGACCACACATGGTATAAATAAAGCTTCCCAGGACTCTACAATGAATCTGCAAAGACTGATAAAATATAACAGGTAAAACCTAAACAGAACTCTGTGAGGCAGAAAATCCCCTTGCAGCTTGTCTTTAGTGGAAAGAGAGTTGGAAGAAAGATGTGTGGGAGTGTATGTGCATTGGGCAAAATTTCCAGAATAGAATTAATATGAGGCTTGTCACTGTGTGTGGTCTTTGACATGATGGGAAGCATGAACCCAACAAGCTCAGTGTGCCTTACTCCTGCCCAGTTCTGCCTTCTTATGATTCATCAATGTTCTTATTGTGTAATCATTCAGACACAGGAGAACGTGCCATTTTATCTTTTTACCACATCTTAGAACCACTATATATAAATGGTTGCTTGGTTTTTATCTTCAAGCTATCCTCCCAGGTACAGATAGATAAATCATTTAAAAATAATAACATGGTGTGCCTGGGTGGTTCAGTCCATTAAGCATCTGACTCTTGGTTTTGGCTCAGGTCATGATCTCACTGGTCATGAGATTGAGCCCTAGTCTGGCTGTGTGCTCAGCGGGGAGTCTGCTTGAGGATTCTCTCCCTCTGTCCTCAATTGGTGCATGTGTGTGCTCTCTCTCAAATAAATAAATAAATAAATAAATCTTTAAAAAAGATAACAGAAAGAAAAATACAAAATGAACAAAAAAGGAATTCTGCTAAGCTCTTTACAGACACCATCATATTCATTTCTTTATAACAAATTTATCAGGTAATTACATTAGCCCCATTTCACAGGCTCAGAACCTAAGACTGACAATACTTAGATAATTTCACTATAGATAGATATTAGTGAATGGTGAACCTAGAAATTATGGGATTCAAGAAAACGTAACATAGGGAACATAGAATATTTATCATTCTTACTTTGATGTAAAATTAATGACATCAACAGACATGTTGTGATAACTTTAAGAAGCAGGTTTAGAATTGCAAAATCTTTCTTATGCAAGTTAGTCTAGATTTCCTCTTATCTCACATATTTCAAGACTCCCTTCTCACTCTTTGGGTATAAATAATAATGCAATAATCATATTGATATATTCAAGATTCTCCTTATGTCTCCATTAGAAGCTCCTTTTATCACAAAGTCCACTATTTCTAGAAAATGCTACAGAAAATGCTTTTTGTTTTTGTATATGCTCTCTCTCATGTTATATCACCATATATTGCCCTTTTGCTTAAAATTCCTTAAAGTTTCAATGCCTGAGAAATCACATACTCAAAGCTAATAAGAGCCAACCTCCACACCAAAGGTATCAATCTCCCGAGAGTTTCATTCTTTAAATATCAACGCATTTCTCAATTCTATTTAGAATGTACTCTCTTCTCCTTAACATGAAATTCAACCTGTATAGCTTTTGCCCATGGTTTCATGACTCTTCCTTATTGTATGATAAATTGCAAATACACACAATGATATCCCATTGGCAAGCTGAAATAATAATTTCTAATGTAGTATCATCAAAATCTGTGTGTATATGTATGTATATATATGTATATGTTTATATATCAATATGTATCTATTCCAAAAATGAATCATAATTTCAAGAGAAGTGTCTCACATTTCAGCATGAAAAATTATCTTCAATCTCATGAAAGCAGTTTTTACTCCTACAGGCCTTATCTTTATACAATAACTCCATTTCAGAAGAGAACATCTGCTTTATATTTGCATAGATAAAAAGCACATTTAGTGGTTTTACAAAGAGAAAAATTATCAAAGGTGATTTCAAGCCTTCACATCTTGAAAACAGAAAAAGGCTTACAGCCTTAACAGCAATGTTAAACATTTTCTCTGTCTCCTTTAGGTAAAGGAGTGAATTGTGCTAATGCTGATATTTATCAGAAAATAATGGGTCTCTACTTTTCTGAAGGATGAAAGTTAAGGAAACACAAATATGTATTAGAATCAAAGTGTCAAGTAGAATAGCAAGCACTTTGATCCTAAATATACATTTGTATTTCCCCCAGCATAGATAAACTTGCAGTTGACAAAGTAAGTCTTCCAGTATTCTTAAAATGTTATTGATTTTTGTCTCATAGATTAGGAAAAAAACAAAAACAAAGCTCTATTTTGATGCTTGTGGGAAAGCACTCTGTTTTGTCGTCTTCCTTGGATAAATAGAAATAAATGAGAGGTTATGTTGCTCTCTATGCAGCAGTATCTGGTTTTCCTTCCCTAATCTTCCAATTAAAATATTTCTAAAGAAATGCACAAAATACTTAAGCAAACCTTTCTTGCATTTAGTTAAATTCAAAAATTAATGAATTGTACTTAATGACATGCAAAACTAATGAATGAACTACAAGCCCACCATCTTGAACCAGTCATGGCAAGAGTAAGCAATCAGTCCCAACCTTGGAGCTAATTTCAATTCCTCAAAATGTGCTGTTGCATATATATATATATATATATATATATATATATATATATATCCTTATTTATATAAGGATAGATATTGGGGGAATCAATCATTAAATCTACTACATTGTTTTTATTGAATTTCAAGAAACTTGAAATTATGCATTAGATTATAAAATATTTGACTCTTAGGAAACAGATTGAGATGAACGTGTCGTCTGAATATCAGAGAGATGTTTTGTAATTTAAAATGAGCTCTAAACAATCTTCTACCCTGTTTCTACATAACTATTGTGCATCTTAATTTTGGGGGTTGGTGTTTATGAATGTCCCAGATAATCCCTCCATATTCTAACTTCATGGAAGTCATCAGACACCATTAGTTTTTTACACTCTTTACCTTGTAGTAAAAGTCTACTGGCCTTGTTTTAGGACAAGATCAGTTGCAGATAAATTAATGCAATCCTCTGCCAACTTCGTTTTAAGATGACCCATAACCTTGATGGTCTCTAGCATTGTGCAATCTTTGCTGCTCACTAAAAAGATGCAGCCTTCTTATCAAGGAAATTTAAATCCACTGAAATTCAATTACAAATCCCCTTCATACATTTCTTCTTTTTTTAATTTTAATTCCTTCATACATTTCTATCCATTATCTTAATATTTTAAATACTGGCTTGGAATTCATGCCTGCTTAGCTTTCCATACACCAAATAGACTTATTGGACATTTTATTAAAAAAAATTGATATTATCTTATTTATTTATGGGTCCTATCATGTGACTAAAATAAATTACTAGGTGGGTTATACCATAATATGTCTCAATTTATCTGTATAGTAAGACCTGATATCAGACTTGTAACTTATTCCATTCAGAAGAGATTGTCAAAAATCTGAAGATAAATACACTGGGGATAAATTTGGAGAAGGGAATAAAGATTTTGGGATGCTTTGAAAACAAGGAATCTCTTCACTTCGGCAGGAATCCCAAATAAAAATATCCAAAAGACTTAAGAACTCTAAAGTACACTAACATTTCCTAAGGAGATAACTATTATGAAGAAAAACCCCCATGGTATGTGTGGGACACAGAAGGAGAGGTAACAGAGAATATGGTAAATGCCCTACTTGAATGTTATGTCAAAAAAGCAACTCTCACTAAAATCCTGGCCCCTGGGCTACCCCAAACTGCATATTCTGAGGATTCAAAGAGGCCATGGAAAGCCATCAGTAAGTTCCAGAATATGAAAAAATAAAGTGGCAATATCTGGATATAAATTACCAAAGAATAATCTCTAACAATCTCAAGGTGGCCATATGATGGCACTAGAGGATCTCAGATTGAAATCTTTACCCACACATGAATTTATCCATCACAGCAAGGTTGAACTGACCACTCTACTCAGTCAACTCTGGTGGGAAATTCTTAACAAAGTTGGGGAAGGTGTCTCTGGAGCATGCCTCATCTGTCATCAGCACAATGCTGGTAAAACTATCAAGGCAATATCTGGACAAGAGCCCAAACAAGCCTCAAGGTTTTTTGAAGACTTTAAAGAGATTTTATACAAGTACAGTCCACAATGGTTTTAAATATGGCATGGTTAATACTTTTATCTCATTATGGGTTGGACCTCTTTCTTGCTAGAAGACTCTGGCATGGATAGTTCGAGACATTTCTTGATTTTTATATGAGAAACTCTAACCTAACCATCCATCAACAGGAGCACACACTGTAGAGCTTCACTAGGACTTGAGATTCACTCAGAAACTTCTCCATCTATATGTCCCCCAATCTGGGAAAGGCAACAAAAACAAAACAAACAAAAAATAGAAATCTAAACTAAAATAAGTGAAATATCAGATAACTTCAAACCTCTTCTGGAATACAAAACATGTGAGAAAGACTGCCCTCAGATCTCACCGCAGGAGTCCTATCAGGTGGTATTAATAACTATCAAAACAGTGAATTCACAAGGTGCTGATTCTCAGCTCCATGTCTTTTAATTAAAGAGGTATAAGTCATCCTTAGGTCACAGGATACTCTCTCAGCCAGTAAATTCAAGCTCATATTCTTAGAAATCTCCCAGAATGTTATTTTGTGTGTATGTGTTTATGAAAGGGTACAGGCTTTCCTCAAGACCTTACGATCAAGTATACAACTTTGTGAACTGTGGATCTGTCCAAGACCCAAAAAACAAGTTGCATGGGACTGAAACTATAGATGATCATGCTTTAATCTGTCTGTCCTTATTTTTTTGTTTTCTTAGATATTTTATTTTCTGTGTGATTACGATTCCAGATTGTTATTAAATCATGTTACCTCTTTACTATCATACACATAATGTCCATATTCTAATTATTGATATTTACTTCTTTAGTCACACCAAATATATGGTTAAATTATCCATTTATCTGTTCAAAATGTATAGTTAAGCCGACTTTTAGGTTTGTATGCTTTCCCTGGTGGTGTCACACTGCTCCCATTATTACCATTTGCTTGTAATGAAACAGTTTCATGGGTAAATGCTGTAAACTGCTTAGTTGTTTTTAAATGGCAAACATCGTGATAGATAAGACAATCGAAAATCTAAAATTTCTCATCATATCACATGCAGAAATGGATGTTACTATGATCATAAATGCAACCAGTGTGAGCCTTTTACAGGAGTTAGCAAGTGTTATCATTTGGAAGCATTATCATTTTTACAAACCTCCCAATGAAATCTCAGTGTGGATTTTTAGATTCAGAACTATTACTACAAGATGATCTCTCTACTCACAACTATCACTGCCTCACATCTAACTACACTTGTAAATTGGTGCCATACAATAAGACACAACAACTTCGGGGGCACCTCGGTGGCTCAGTCGTTAAGCGTCTGCCTTCGGCTCAGGTCATGGTCCCAGGGTCCTGGGATCGAGCCCCGCATCGGGCTCCCTGCTCCGCGGGTAGCCTGCTTCTCCCTCTCCCACTCCCCCTGCTTGTGTTCCCTCTCTCGCTGTGTCTCTCTCTGTCAAATAAATTAAAAAAAAAAAAAAGACACAACAACTTCGGAGCAGTATTTTGCTTAAAATTATTGGATGGCCACCAAAGGTTGTTTTTGGATTTGAGACACAAGTCCCTTTGGCAATATCTGGTTCTGAAAAGCTACCTCAAACTCAGAATATCTGGAGACTTACTGATGCATGAGACTGACCTAAACTGCCACAGCAAAGCCACAAAGAAGTAAGCTGAGATTTGAACAACTTGTCATAAAAGCTAAGGCAAAATTTGCACTTTGAACTTAACTAGAAAGATCATCTGCTAAATTAAACAAAACGAAACAAAACAAAACAAAACAAAACAAAAAAACTCAATAATCCCCAGAGGATTATAACAAGATTTAGTGGTACATGAAATAACACCAATGTTTTTCCAGGATGAAATGCAAAATTATTCAACATCAAAAAACAGACAAACAGAAACTGTAACCAAGTTGCAAGAGAAAATACAATCAGGTGCCAACCCTGAGATGATGCAGATACTCAAATTATCAGAAACTTTAAAGATGTTCTTTATGATAACTCTGAGATAAAGTCAAATATACTTGAGATAAATATAGGAGTTAAATTCAGAGAAATATAAACTATAAAAAGAAACACATGAGTATTTTGAAACTGAATACTATAATATCTGAAGTAAAATTTCACTGGATGAGCTCAGTAGTGGAATAGATGTGATAGAATAGTCAATGATATTAAAGACAAATCAGTAAATATTGCCCATTATAAAGAATAGACAAGAAATTAAAAGGAAAAAGGACAAAGTTTCAAGGACATGTGAGAAAACATCAGAAAGTTTCACTGAACAGGTCATAGGAGTTTGGCAAAAAGAGGAGAAAGACTGAAGAAGAAAAAAATATTTAAAGCAATAATACGGCAATGATTTGTTTAAAGACATAAATTTATAGATTGAAGTTGCTCAATGACCACAAAATTGATAAATTCAAATGGTATTATACCTAGGGACATCATAGCCAAGCTAATGAAATCAAAAGTTAAGAAAATATCTTAGAGGGGCGCCTGGGTAGCTCAGTCGTTAGGCATCTGCCTTCAGCTCAGGTCATGATCCCAGAGTCCTGGGAACCAGCCCCGCATCAGGCTCCCTGCTCGGCGGGAAGCCTGCTTCTCCCTCTCCCACTCCCCCTGCTTGTGTTCCCTCTCTCTGTGTGTCTCTCTCTCTCTGTCAAATAAATAAATAAAATCTTAAAAAAAAAAAAAGAAAATATCTTAGAAGAAGCAAGTAAAAAGGCATGTTACATACAAGGGAACAACAATTTTAATTACCACAAATTCATTTTCAAAACCATGGAGGACAGAAAATAATGGAACAATATCTTAAAAGTGTAGACAGAAATGAACTATATGTCAAGAACTTTATATCCAGTGGCATATTATTTAGGAATTAAAGTGAAATAAAAAATATTCTCAAAGGAGGTATCTAAAGAGAAAAAATGATCAATAGTAGAACTGCTCTACAAGAAATGTTAAAAGTGAATCTGCAGATTGAAAGGAGAGGACACAAGAAGGGAACTTGGATGATGAAGAATGGGAAAACATCAATAGAAATGGCAGAGATCTGTGTTACTGCAAAATGTATTACATTATTGTAGATCTTCTGGCTTTTATGTAAAGTAGTAAAATGTAAACTCAAAGTAGACTGTGAAAAGTTAGGATTGTATATTATAATCCCTAATGCAACTCCAAAAATAAAATAATAAATGGCATGGCTGAAAGTCAACTGGTAAACTCAGATTGGTATGCATGGGTGTATGCACATATATGCACATATATGTATATATACAACATATGTTAATATATATTCAAATAATTTTTAAAAGGCAGGAAAGGGGAACAGAGGAACAAAAAACAACAGCAACAACAGCAACAAAACAGAGGTGAAAACAAAAACAAAATGATATACTCAAATCTAACCAATTACTTTATATTGGTTAGTAAATCTAACCAAATAAGCCTATCAGGCTATTAAATGTAATAGCTTAGTTAGTCCAATTAAAATGCAGATGTCTACTGATTTGATTTTTAAGAAGCATGATTCAAATATATACTGAGTACAATAAATGTGCTTTAAAGACACAAGTGAGTAGAAACTAAGTAGATGTAAATCATGTGTCATATAAGGAGTTAGTTCAAGAAGGTTAGAGTATAAAATATAATATCTGATAAAATAAATTTCAAGATAAAGAATAGTACCAGATAGGGAAAGAGATACTCTATAATGATGAAAAGGACAATTCATCAGTAAAATATAATATTATAAATGTGTGTATGTCAAATAAGATAGCTTCAAAATACATAAAAGAATAGATACTTCCATATTTTAAGAACTTTTAATACCACTCTCTTAGCAATTGTAAAAAAGTTGGGCCCCTCCCCCAAAAAAATCATTAACACAAAGGAGGACTCTCTTCTATTCCAAAAGAGCAAAATACATTTTAAAAAAGTACACATGTTGGGCGCCTGGGTGGCTCAGTCATTAAGCGTCTGCCTTCAGTTCAGGTCATGATCCCAGGGTCCTGGGATCGAGTCCCACATCGGGCTCCCTGCTCGGCAGGAAGCCTGCTTCTCCCTCTCCCACTTCCCCTGCTTGTGTTCCTGCTCTTGCTATCTCTCTCTCTGTCAAATAAATAAATAAAATCTTTAAAAAAAAATACAAGTGTTATATTTACTAAGTGGACCATATGCTGAACTATAAAAGATTCCAATAAATCTAATGAATCAGATTCATACAAAGTATCCTTTGACCATGTCAGAACTGAAGTGGAAAGCAATAAAAATAAAATATGTAGATAAATAACTCTAAATATGAAAAGAAAAATGTGTACTTCGTTTATGGATGAAAGATGAAATCACAAGGGAAACTAGAAAATATTTTGAAATAAATGACAGAAGATTTCAACATATATTAAAGTGTGCTTATATAAAAATCACATAAATTTTGTGAATTCACTTCCTACATTAACAAACAAAAAAAAGCAACATAATTCCAAAATAAGTAGAAGACAAAAAATATAAAGATAAGAGCAGAAATCTGTGATTTTAAAAACAGAAAGACAACAGAGAAAATTAAAGTCAAAACCAGTGCTTTAAAGTTTGGCTACCCTCTAGCTAAACTGATGAAAAGAAAAAGAGAAAGAGAGTGAGAACACAAATCACCATTCTCAGGAATGAAAATGGTTATTACAGATTCTATAGACATTAAAACATTAGCAAAAAAAAAACACTATGAAGAAATAAATGTATGCCGGCAAATTCTGCAATTTAGATGAACTGGACAAATGTCTGCAAATATACAATTTACATAATTGATATTAAATCTTTTTCTTTGTTTCAGGTTTTTATTTAAATTCTAGTGAGTTAACATGTAGTATAATATGGTTTTAGAAGTAGAATTTAATGATTCATCACTTATATATAACAACCAGTGCTCATCACAAGTGCCCTCTTTAATCCCCATCACCAATTGTAGCCCATCCAGCAACCCTCAGTTTGTTCTCTTTACCTGATGTTACACTTTGTGGTGAAAAACTTGAATTTTTTCTCTTTGAAACTGGGGATAAGGCTCTCTTTCATCACTTTTATCAGTATTTTACTGGAGGTCTTCCTATCCATTTTACAAAGATAATACAAAGAAATAAAAGGCCTAGTGGAGCCTGGGTGGATCAGTCAGTTGAGCCCCTGTCTCTTGATTTTGACTCAGGTCATGATCTCGGGGTTCTTGGATCAAGCCCCAAGATGGTCAGGTTTCATGCTCAGTGAGGATCTGCTTGAGGATGTCTCTCCCTCTGCCTCTTCCCCTCCCCGCATCCCCTCCACCCGCCCAATCTCACTCTCTCACTCGCTGGAATAAATAAATGAATCAAGAAAGAAAGAAAGATAGAAAGGAAAGAAAAAGAAAGAAAGAAAGAAAGAAAGAAAGAAAGAAAGAAAGAAAGAAA